>NW_026045316.1:0-156512 GCF_943734845.2 Anopheles funestus
TCAAAAGTTGATGATTTCGGTCAAACTTTTTGATTTTGGTCAAAGTTGGGTAGAAATTGGTGGTTTTTGATCAAAAGTTGTTGTTTTTGATCAAACTTGCTGATTTTGGTCAAAGTTGGTAGAAATTGGTCGTTTTTGATCAAAAGTTGTTGTTTTTGATCAAACTTGCTGATTTTGGTCAAAGTTGGTAGAAATTGGTACTTTTTGATCAAAAGTTGTTGTTTTTGATCAAACTTGCTGATTTTGGTCAAAGTTGGTAGAAATTGGTGGTTTTTGATCAAAAGTTGTTGTTTTTGATCAAACTTGCTGATTTTGGTCAAAGTTGGTAGAAAATGGTGGTTTTTGATCAAAAGTTGTTGTTTTTGATAAAACTAGCTGATTTTGGTCAAAGTTAATAGAAATTGGTGGTTTTTGATCAAAAGTTGTTGTTTTTGGTCAAACTTGCTGATTTTTCTCAAAGTTGGTAGAAAATGGTACTTTTTGATCAAAAGTTGTTGTTTTTTGGTCAAACTTGCTGATTTTGGTCAAAGTTGGTAGAAATTGGTGGTTTTTGATCAAAAGTTACTGTTTTTGGTCAAACTTGTTGATTTTGGTCAAAGTTGGTAGAAATTGGTGGTTTTTGATCAAAAGTTGATGATTTCGGTCAAACTTTTTGATTTTGGTCAAAGTTGGTAGAAATTGGTGGTTTTTGGTCAAAAGTTGTTGTTTTTGGTCAAACTTGCTGATTTTGGTCAAAGTTGGTAGAAATTGGTGGTTTTTGATCAAAAGTTGTTGTTTTTGGTCAAACTTGCTGATTTTGGTCAAAGTTGGTAGAAATTGGTGGTTTTTGATCAAAAGTTGTTGTTTTTGATCAAACTTGCTGATTTTGGTCAAAGTTGGTAGAAATTTGGTGGTTTTTTAATCAAAAGTAGTTGTTTATGGGTAAACTTGTTGATTTTGGTCAAAGTTGGTAGAAATTGGTGGTTTTTTGATCAAAAGTTGTTGTTTTTGATCAAACTTGCTGATTTTGGTCAAAGTTGGTAGAAAATGGAGGTTTTTGATCAAAAGTTGTTGTTTTTGATCAAACTTGCTGATTTTGGTCAAAGTTGGTAGAAAATGGAGGTTTTTGATCAAAAGTTGTTGTTTTTGGTCAAACTTGCTGATTTTGGTCAAAGTTAGTAGAAATTGGTTTTCTTTTGATCAAAAGTTGTTGTTTTTGGTCAAACTTGCTGATTTTGATCAAAGTTGGTAGAAAATGGTGGTTTTTGATCAAAAGTTGTTGATTTTGGTCAAAGTTGGTAGAAATTGGTGGTTTTTGATCAAAAGTTGTTGTTTTTGGTCAAAAGTTGTTGTTTTTGGTCAAAGTTGGTATAAATTGAAGGTTTTTTGATCAAAAGTTGTTGTTTTTGATCAAACTTGTTGATTTTGGTCAAAGTTGGTAGAAATTGGTGGTTTTTGATCAAAAGTTGTTGTTTTTGGTCAAACTTGTTGATTTTGGTCAAAGTTGGTAGAAAATGGTGGTTTTTGATCAAAAGTTGTTGTTTTTGGTCAAACTTGTTGATTTTGGTCAAAGTTGGTAGAAATTGGTGGTTTTTGATCAAAAGTTGTTGTTTTTGATCAAACTTGCTGATTTTGGTCAAAGTTGGTAGAAAATGGTAGTTTTTGATCAAAAGTTGTTGATTTTGGTCAAACTTGCTGATTTTGGTCAAAGTTGGTAGAAATTGGTGGTTTTTGATCAAAAGTTGTTGTTTTTGGTCAAACTTGTTGATTTTGGTCAAAGTTGGTAGAAATTGGTGGTTTTTTGATCAAAAGTGTTTGTTTTTGGTCAAACTCTCTGATTTTGGTCAAAGTTGGTAGAAATTGGTGGTTTTTGATCAAAAGTGTTTGTTTTTGGTCAAACTTGTTGATTTTGGTCAAAGTTGGTAGAAAATGGTTTTCTTTTGATCAAAAGTTGTTGTTTTTGGTCAAACTTGCTGATTTTGGTCAAAGTTGGTAGAAATTGGTGGTTTTTGATCAAAAGTTGTTGTTTTTGGTCAAACTTGTTGATTTTGGTCAAAGTTGGTAGAAATTGGTGGTTTTTGATCAAAAGTTGTTGTTTTTGGTCAAACTCTCTGATTTTGGTCAAAGTTGGTAGAAATTGGTGGTTTTTGATCAAAAGTTGTTGTTTTTGGTCAAACTTGTTGATTTTGGTCAAAGTTGGTAGAAATTGGTGGTTTTTGATCAAAAGTTGTTGTTTTTGGTCAAACTTGCTGATTTTGGTCAAAGTTGGTAGAAATTGGTGGTTTTTTGATCAAAAGTTGTTGTTTTTGATCAAACTTGCTGATTTTGGTCAAAGTTGGTAGAAAATTGTGGTTTTTGATCAAAAGTTGTTGTTTTTGATCAAACTTGCTGATTTTGGTCAAAGTTAATAGAAATTGGTGGTTTTTGATCAAAAGTTGTTGTTTTTTGGTCAAACTTGCTGATTTTGGTCAAAGTTGGTAGAAATTGGTGGTTTTTGATCAAAAGTTGATGATTTCGGTCAAACTTTTTGATTTTGGTCAAAGTTGGTAGAAATTGGTGGTTTTTGATCAAAAGTTGTTGTTTTTGATCAAACTTGCTGATTTTGGTCAAAGTTGGTAGAAAATGGTGGTTTTTGATCAAAAGTTGTTGTTTTTGATCAAACTTGCTGATTTTGGTCAAAGTTGGTAGAAATTATTGCTTTTTGATCAAAAGTTGTTGTTTTTGGTCAAACTTGCTGATTTTGGTCAAAGTTGGTAGAAAATGGTGGTTTTTGATCAAAAGTTGTTGTTTTTGATCAAACTTGCTGATTTTGGTCAAAGTTGGTAGAAAATTGTGGTTTTTGATCAAAAGTTGTTGTTTTTGATCAATGTTGCTGATTTTGGTCAAAGTTAATAGAAATTGGTGGTTTTTTGATCAAAAGTTGTTGTTTTTGGTCAAACTTGCTGATTTTTCTCAAAGTTGGTAGAAAATGGTACTTTTTGATCAAAAGTTGTTGTTTTTGATCAAACTTGCTGATTTTGGTCAAAGTTGGTAGAAATTGGTGGTTTTTGATCAAAAGTTGTTGTTTTTGGTCAAACTTGTTGATTTTGGTCAAAGTTGGTAGAAATTGGTGGTTTTTGATCAAAAGTGTTTGTTTTTGGTCAAACTCTCTGATTTTGGTCAAAGTTGGTAGAAATTGGTGGTTTTTGATCAAAAGTGTTTGTTTTTGGTCAAACTTGTTGATTTTGGTCAAAGTTGGTAGAAAATTGTGGTTTTTGATCAAAAGTTGTTGTTTTTGGTCAAACTTGCTGATTTTGGTCAAAGTTGGTAGAAATTGGTGGTTTTTGATCAAAAGTTGTTGTTTTTGATCAAACTTGCTGATTTTGGTCAAAGTTGGTAGAAATTGGTGGTTTTTGATCAAAAGTTGTTGTTTTTGGTCAAACTTGTTGATTTTGGTCAAAGTTGGTAGAAATTGGTGGTTTTTGATCAAAAGTTGTTGTTTTTGGTCAATAATGATGATTTTGGTCAAAGTTGGTAGAAATTGGTGGTTTTTGATCAAAAGTTGTTGTTTTTGGTCAAACTTGTTGATTTTGGTCAAAGTTGGTAGAAATTGGTGGTTTTTGATCAAAAGTTGTTGTTTTTGGTCAAACTTGCTGATTTTGGTCAAAGTTGGTAGAAATTGGTGGTTTTTGATCAAAAGTTGTTGTTTTTGGTCAAACTTGCTGATTTTGGTCAAAGTTGGTAGAAAATGGTGGTTTTTGATCAAAAGTTGTTGTTTTTGGTCAAAGTTGGTAGAAATTGGTGGTTTTTGATCAAAAGTTGTTGTTTTTGGTCAAATGTTGTTGTTTTTGGTCAAAGTTGGTATAAATTGAAGGTTTTTGATCAAAAGTTGTTGTTTTTGATCAAACTTGTTGATTTTGGTCAAAGTTGGTAGAAATTGGTGGTTTTTGATCAAAAGTTGTTGTTTTTGGTCAAACTTGTTGATTTTGGTCAAAGTTGGTAGAAAATGGTGGTTTTTTGATCAAAAGTTGTTGTTTTTGGTCAAACTTGTTGATTTTGGTCAAAGTTGGTAGAAATTGGTGGTTTTTGATCAAAAGTTGTTGTTTTTGATCAAACTTGCTGATTTTGGTCAAAGTTGGTAGAAATTGGTGGTTTTTGATCAAAAGTTGTTG
Source organism: Anopheles funestus (assembly GCF_943734845.2). Classification (NCBI taxonomy): domain Eukaryota; kingdom Metazoa; phylum Arthropoda; class Insecta; order Diptera; family Culicidae; genus Anopheles; species Anopheles funestus. The sequence continues at coordinate 4,131 of NW_026045316.1, forward strand.
TTTTTGATCAAACTTGCTGATTTTGGTCAAAGTTGGTAGAAAATGGTGGTTTTTGATCAAAAGTTGTTGTTTTTGATCAAACTTGCTGATTTTGGTCAAAGTTAATAGAAATTGGTCGTTTTTGATCAAAAGTTGTTGTTTTTGGTCAAACTTGCTGATTTTTCTCAAAGTTGGTAGAAAATGGTAGTTTTTGATCAAAAGTTGTTGATTTTGGTCAAAGTTGGTAGAAATTGGTGGTTTTTGATCAAAAGTTGTTGTTTTTGGTCAAATGTTGTTGTTTTTGGTCAAAGTTGGTATAAATTGAAGGTTTTTGATCAAAAGTTGTTGTTTTTGATCAAACTTGTTGATTTTGGTCAAAGTTGGTAGAAATTGGTGGTTTTTGATCAAAAGTTGTTGTTTTTGGTCAAACTTGTTGATTTTGGTCAAAGTTGGTAGAAAATGGTGGTTTTTGATCAAAAGTTGTTGTTTTTGGTCAAACTTGTTGATTTTGGTCAAAGTTGGTAGAAATTGGTGGTTTTTGATCAAAAGTTGTTGTTTTTGGTCAAACTTGCTGATTTTGGTCAAAGTTGGTAGAAAATGGTAGTTTTTGATCAAAAGTTGTTGATTTTGGTCAAAGTTGGTAGAAATTGGTGGTTTTTGATCAAAAGTTGTTGTTTTTGATCAAAAGTTGTTGTTTTTGGTCAAAGTTGGTAGAAATTGGTGGTTTTTGATCAAAAGTTCTTGTTTTTGATCAAACTTGCTGATTTTGGTCAAAGTTGGTAGAAATTGGTGGTTTTTGATCTAATGTTTCTCGGCTAATGTGTCTCGGCTAATGTGTCTTGGCTAATGTGTCTTGGCTAATGTGTCTTGCCTAATGCGTCTCGGCTAATGTGTCTCGGCTAATGTGTCACGGCTAATGTGTCTCGGCTAATGTGTCTTGGTTAAGGTGTCTCGGCTAATGTGTCTTGGCTAATGTGTCTCGGCTAATGTGTCTTGGCTAAAGTGTCTTGGCTTATGTGTCTTGGCTAATGTGTCTCGGCTAATGTGTCTTGGCTAATGTGTCTCGGCTAATGTGTCTTGGCTAATGTGTCTTGGCTAATGTGTCTTGCCTAATGCGTCTTGGCTAATGTGTTTCGGCTAATGTGTCTTGGCTAATGTGTCCTGGCTAATGTGTCTTGGCTAATGTGTCTTGGCTATTGTGTCTCGGCTAAGGTGTCTTGGCTAAGGTGTCTTGACTAATGTGTCTTGGCTAAAGTGTCTTGGCTAATGTGTTTCGGCTAATGTGTCTTGGCTAAAGTGTTTCGGCTAATGTGTCTTGGCTAATGTGTCTTGGCTAAGGTGTCTTGGCTAATGTGTCTTGGCTTAAGTGTCTTGGCTAATGTGTCTCGGCTAATGTGTCTCGGCTAATGTGTCTTGGCTAATGTGTCTCGGCTAATGTGTCTTGGCTAATGTGTCTTGGCTAATGTGTCTTGGCTAATGTGTCTTGGCTAAGCTGTCTCGGCTAATGTGTCTTGGCTAATGTGTCTTGGCTAATGTGTTTCGGCTAATGTGTCTTGGCTAATGTGTCCTGGCTAATGTGTCTTGGCTAATGTGTCTTGGCTAATGTGTCTTGGCTAAGGTGTCTTGGCTAATGTGTTTCGGCTAATTTGTCTTGGCTAATGTGTCTTGGCTAATGTGTTTCGGCTGATGTGTCTTGGCTAATGTGTCTTGGCTAAGGTGTCTTGGCTAATGTGTCTTGGCTATTGTGTCTCGGCTAAGGTGTCTTGGCTAATGTATCTTGGCTAAGGTGTCTTGGCTAATGTGTCTTGGCTAATGTGTCTTGGCTAATGTGTCTTGGCTAAGGTGTCTCGGCTAATGTGTCTTGGCTAATGTGTCTTGGCTAAGGTGTCTTGGCTAATGTGTCTTGGCTAATGTGTCTCGGCTAATGTGTCTTGGCTAAGGTGTCTTGGCTAATGTGTCTTGGCTAAAGTGTCTCGGCTAAGGTGTCTTGGCTAATGTGTCTTGGCTAATGTGTCTTGGCTAAGGTGTCTTGGCTAAAGTGTCTTGGCTAATGTGTCTCGGCTAATGTGTCTTGGCTAATGTGTCTTGGCTTATGTGTCTTGGCTAATGTGTCTCGGCTAATGTGTCTTGGCTAATGTGTCTTGGCTAAGGTGTCTTGGCTAATGTGTCTTGGCTAATGTGTCTTGGCTAAGGTGTCTTGGCTAATGTGTCTTGGCTAATGTGTCTTGGCTAATGTGTCTTGGCTGAGGTGTCTTGGCTAAGGTGTCTTGGCTAAGGTGTCTCGGCTAATGTGTCTTGGCTAAGGTGTCTTGGCTAATGTGTCTTGGCTAATGTGTCTTGGCTAATGTGTCTTGGCTAGTGTGTCTTGGCTAATGTGTCTTGGCTAAGGTGTCTTGGCTAATGTGTCTTGGCTAATGTGTCTTGGCTAATGTGTCTTGGCTAATGTGTCTCGGCTGATGTGTCTTGGCTAAGGTGTCTTGGCTAATGTGTCTTGGCTAATGTGTCTTGGCTAATGTGTCTTGGCTAATGTGTCTCGGCTAATGTGTCTTGGCTAAAGTATCTTGGCTAATGTGTCTTGGCTAAGGTGTCTTGACTAAGGTGTCTTGGCTAATGTGTCTCGGCTAATGTGTCTTGGCTTAAGTGTCTTGGCTAAGGTGTCTTGGCTAATGTGTCTTGGCTAATGTGTCTCGGCTAATGTGTTGTGGCTTATGTGTCTTGGCTAATGTGTCTTGGCTAAGGTGTCTTGGCTAAGGCGACTTGGCTAAGGTGTCTTGGCTAATGTGTCTTGGCTAAGGTGTCTTGGCTAAAGTGTCTTGGCTAATGTGTCTCGGCTAATGTGTCTTGGCTAAAGTGTCTTGGCTAAGGTGTCTTGGCTAATGTGTCTTGGCTAATGTGTCTCGGCTAATGTGTCTTGGCTAATGTGTCTTGGCTAAGGTGTCTTGGCTAATGTGTCTCGGCTAATGTGTCTTGGCTTAAGTGTCTTGGCTAATGTGTCTTGGCTAATGTGTCTTGGCTAAGGTGTCTTGGCTAATGTGTCTTGGCTAATGTGTCTTGGCTAAGGTGACTTGACTAAGGTGTCTTGGCTAATGTGTCTTGGCTAAGGTGTCTTGGCTAAAGTATCTTGGCTAAGGTGTCTTGGCTAATGTGTCTCGGCTTATGTGTCTTGGCTAATGTGTCTTGGCTAATGTGTCTTGGCTAAGGTGTCTTGGCTAATGTGTCTTGGCTAAAGTGTCTCGGCTAAGGTGTCTTGGCTAATGTGTCTTGGCTAATGTGTCTTGGCTAAGGTGTCTTGGCTAAAGTGTCTTGGCTAATGTGTCTCGGCTAATGTGTCTTGGCTAATGTGTCTTGGCTTATGTGTCTTGGCTAATGTGTCTCGGCTAATGTGTCTTGGCTAATGTGTCTTGGCTAAGGTGTCTTGGCTAATGTGTCTTGGCTAATGTGTCTTGGCTAAGGTGTCTTGGCTAATGTGTCTTGGCTAATGTGTCTTGGCTAATGTGTTTTGGCTGAGGTGTCTTGGCTAAGGTGTCTTGGCTAAGGTGTCTCGGCTAATGTGTCTTGGCTAAGGTGTCTTGGCTAATGTGTCTTGGCTAATGTGTCTTGGCTAATGTGTCTTGGCTAGTGTGTCTTGGTTAATGTGTCTTGGCTAAGGTGTCTTGGCTAATGTGTCTTGGCTAATGTGTCTTGGCTAATGTGTCTTGGCTAATGTGTCTCGGCTGATGTGTCTTGGCTAAGGTGTCTTGGCTAATGTGTCTTGGCTAATGTGTCTTGGCTAATGTGTCTTGGTTAATGTGTCTCGGCTAATGTGTCTTGGCTAAAGTATCTTGGCTAATGTGTCTTGGCTAAGGTGTCTTGGCTAAGGTGTCTTGGCTAATGTGTCTCGGCTAATGTGTCTTGGCTTAAGTGTCTTGGCTAAGGTGTCTTGGCTAATGTGTCTTGGCTAATGTGTCTCGGCTAATGTGTTGTGGCTTATGTGTCTTGGCTAATGTGTCTTGGCTAAGGTGTCTTGGCTAAGGCGACTTGGCTAAGGTGTCTTGGCTAATGTGTCTTGGCTAAGGTGTCTTGGCTAAAGTGTCTTGGCTAATGTGTCTCGGCTAATGTGTCTTGGCTAAAGTGTCTTGGCTAAGGTGTCTTGGCTAATGTGTCTTGGCTAATGTGTCTCGGCTAATGTGTCTTGGCTAATGTGTCTTGGCTAAAGTGTCTTGGCTAAGGTGTCTTGGCTAAGGTGACTTGGCTAAGGTGTCTTGGCTAATGTGTCTTGGCTAAGGTGTCTTGGCTAAAGTGTCTTGGCTAATGTGTCTCGGCTAATGTGTCTTGGCTAATGTGTCTTGGCTAATGTGTCTTGGCTAATGTGTCTCGGCTAATGTGTCTTGGCTAATGTGTCTCGGCTAATGTGTCTTGGCTTATGTGTCTTGGCTAATGTGTCTTGCCTAATGCGTCTCGGCTAATGTGTCTCGGCTAATGTGTCTCGGCTAATGTGTCTTGGTTAAGGTGTCTTGGCTAATGTGTCTTGGCTAATGTGTCTCGGCTAATGTGTCTCGGCTAATGTGTCTTGGCTAAGGTGTCTTGGCTAATGTGTCTTGGCTAATGTGTCTTGGCTTATGTGTCTCGGCTAATGTGTCTTGACTAAGCTGTCTCGGCTAATGTGTCTTTGCTAATGTGTCTTTTCTAAGGTGTCTTGGCTAAGGTGTTTTGGCTAAGGTGTCTTGGCTAATGTGTCTTGGCTAAGGTGTCTTGGCTAAGATGTCTTGGCTAAGGTGTCTTGGCTAAGGTGTCTTGGCTAAGATGTCTTGGCTAAGGTGTCTTGGCTAAGGTGTCTCGGCTAAGGTGTCTTGGCTAATGTGTCTTGGCTAAGGTGTCTTGGCTAAGGTGTCTTGGCTAATGTGTCTCGGCTAAGGTGTCTTGGCTAATGTGTCTTGGCTACGGTGTTTTGGCTAATGTGTCTTGGCTAATGTGTCTCGGCTAATGTGTCTTGGCTTATGTGTCTTGGCTAATGTGTCTTGGCTAAGGTGTCTTGGCTAATGTGTCTTGGCTAATGTGTCTTGGCTAATGTGTCTTGGCTAAGGTCTCTTGGCTAAGGTGTCTTGGCTAATGTGTCTCGACTAATGTGTCTTGGCTAAGGTGTCTTGGCTAAGGTGTCTTGGCTAATGTGTCTTGGCTAAGGTGTCTTGGCTAAGGTGTCTTGGCTAAGGTGTCTTGGCTAAGATGTCTTGGCTAAGGTGTCTTGGCTAAGGTGTCTTGGCTAATGTGTCTTGGCTAAGGTGTCTTGGCTAAGATGTCTTGGCTAAGGTGTCTTGGCTAAGGTGTCTTGGCTAAGGTGTCTTGGCTAAGATGTCTTGGCTAAGGTGTCTCGGCTAAGGTGTCTTGGCTAATGTGTCTCGGCTAAGGTGTCTTGGCTAAGGTGTCTTGGCTAATGTGTCTCGGCTAAGGTGTCTTGGCTAAGGTGTCTTGGCTAAGGTGTCTTGGCTAAGGTGTCTTGGCTAAGGTGTCTTGGCTAATGTGTCTTGGCTAAGGTGTCTTGGCTAAGGTGTCTTGGCTAAGGTATCTTGGCTAAGGTGTCTTGGCTAATGTGTCTTGGCTAATGTGTCTTGGCTAAGGTGTCTTGGCTAAGGTGTCTTGGCTAAGGTATCTTATCTAAGGTGTCTTGGCTAAGGTGTCTTGGCTAATGTGTCTTGGCTAAGGTGTCTTGGCTAAGGTGTCTTGGCTAATGTGTCTTGGCTAAGGTGTCTTGGCTAAGGTGTCTTGGCTAAGGTTTCTTGGCTAATGTGTCTTGGCTAAGGTGTCTTGGCTAAGGTGCCTTGGCTAAGGTGTCTTGGCTAAGATGTCTTGGCTAAGGTGTCTTGGCTAAGGTGTCTTGGCTAATGTGTCTCGGCTAAGGTGTCTTGGCTAAGGTGTCTTGGCTAATGTGTCTTGGCTAAGGTGTCTTGGCTAAGGTGTCTTGGCTAAGGTGTCTTGGCTAATGTGTCTTGGCTAATGTGTCTTGGCTAAGGTGTCTTGGCTAAGGTGTCTTGGCTAAGGTGTCTTGGCTAAGGTGTCTTGGCTAAGGTGTCTTGGCTAATGTGTCTTGGCTAAGGTGTCTTGGCTAAGGTGTCTTGGCTAAGATGTCTTGGCTAAGGTGTCTTGGCTAATGTGTCTTGGCTAATGTGTCTCGGCTAAGGTGTCTTGGCTAAGGTGTCTTGGCTAATGTGTCTTGGCTAATGTGTCTCGGCTAAGGTGTCTTGGCTAAGGTGTCTTGGCTAATGTGTCTCGACTAATGTGTCTTGGCTAAGGTGTCTTGGCTAAGGTGTCTTGGCTAATGTGTCTTGGCTAAGGTGTCTTGGCTAAGGTGTCTTGGCTAAGGTGTCTTGGCTAAGATGTCTTGGCTAAGGTGTCTTGGCTAAGGTGTCTTGGCTAAGGTGTCTTGGCTAAGGTGTCTTGGCTAAGGTGTCTTGGCTAATGTGTCTTGGCTAAGGTGTCTTGGCTAAGATGTCTTGGCTAAGGTGTCTTGGCTAAGGTGTCTTGGCTAAGATGTCTTGGCTAAGATGTCTTGGCTAAGGTGTCTTGGCTAAGGTGTCTTGGCTAAGGTGTCTTGGCTAAGGTGTCTTGGCTAAGATGTCTTGGCTAAGGTGTCTCGGCTAAGGTGTCTTGGCTAATGTGTCTCGGCTAAGGTTTCTTGGCTAAGGTGTCTTGGCTAATGTGTCTCGGCTAAGGTGTCTTGGCTAAGATGTCTTGGCTAAGGTGTCTTGGCTAAGGTGTCTTGGCTAATGTGTCTTGGCTAATGTGTCTTGGCTAAGGTGTCTTGGCTAAGGTGTCTTGGCTAAGGTATCTTGGCTAAGGTGTCTTGGCTAATGTGTCTTGGCTAATGTGTCTTGGCTAAGGTGTCTTGGCTAAGGTGTCTTGGCTAAGGTATCTTGGCTAAGGTGTCTTGGCTAAGGTGTCTTGGCTAATGTGTCTTGGCTAAGGTGTCTTGGCTAAGGTGTCTTGGCTAAGGTGTCTTGGCTAAAGTATCTTGGCTAAGGTGTCTTGGCTAAGGTGTCTTGGCTAATGTGTCTTGGCTAAGGTGTCTTGGCTAAGGTGTCTTGGCTAAGGTGTCTTGGCTAAGATGTCTTGGCTAAGGTGTCTTGGCTAAGGTGTCTTGGCTAATGTGTCTTGGCTAAGGTGTCTTGGCTAATGTGTCTTGGCTAAGGTGTCTTGGCTAAGGTGTCTTGGCTAAGGTGTCTTGGCTAATGTGTCTTGGCTAATGTGTCTTGGCTAAGGTGTCTTGGCTAAGGTGTCTTGGCTAAGGTGTCTTGGCTAAGGTGTCTTGGCTAAGGTGTCTTGGCTAATGTGTCTTGGCTAAGGTGTCTTGGCTAAGGTGTCTTGGCTAAGGTGTCTTGGCTAAGATGTCTTGGCTAAGGTGTCTTGGCTAATGTGTCTTGGCTAAGGTGTCTCGGCTAAGGTGTCTTGGCTAAGGTGTCTTGGCTAATGTGTCTTGGCTAAGGTGTCTTGGCTAAGATGTCTTGGCTAAGGTGTCTTGGCTAAGGTGTCTTGGCTAAGATGTCTTGGCTAAGGTGTCTTGGCTAAGGTGTCTTGGCTAATGTGTCTCGACTAATGTGTCTTGGCTAAGGTGTCTTGGCTAATGTGTCTTGGCTAAGGTGTCTTGGCTAATGTGTCTCGGCTAAAGTGTCTTGGCTAAGGTGTCTTGGCTAAGGTGTCTTAGCTAAGGTGTCTTGGCTAAGGTGTCTTGGCTAATGTGTCTCGGCTAAAGTGTCTTGGCTAAGGTGTCTTGGCTAAGGTGTCTTGGCTAATGTGTCTTGGCTACGGTGTTTTGGCTAATGTGTCTTGGCTAATGTGTCTCGGCTAATGTGTCTTGGCTTATGTGTCTTGGCTAATGTGTCTTGGCTAAGGTGTCTTGGCTAATGTGTCTTGGCTAATATGTCTTGGCTAATGTGTCTTGGCTAAGGTCTCTTGGCTAAGGTGTCTTGGCTAATGTGTCTCGACTTATGTGTTTTGGCTAAGGTGTCTTGGCTAAGGTGTCTTGGCTAATGTGTCTTGGCTAAGGTGTCTTGGCTAAGGTGTCTTGGCTAAGGTGTCTTTTTCTAAGATGTCTTGGCGAAGGTGTCTTGGCTAAGGTGTCTTGGCTAAGGTGTCTTGGCTAATGCGTCTTGGCTAATGTGTCTTGGCTAATGTGTCTTGGCTAAGGTCTCTTGGCTAAGGTGTCTTGGCTAATGTGTCTCGACTAATGTGTCTTGGCTAAGGTGTCTTGGCTAAGGTGTCTTGGCTAATGTGTCTTGGCTAAGGTGTCTTGGCTAAGGTGTCTTGGCTAAGGTGTCTTGGCTAAGATGTCTTGGCTAAGGTGTCTTGGCTAAGGTGTCTTGGCTAAGGTGTCTTGGCTAATGTGTCTCGGCTAAGGTGTCTTGGCTAAGGTGTCTTGGCTAATGTGTCTCGGCTAAGGTGTCTTGGCTAAGGTGTCTTGGCTAATGTGTCTTGGCTAAGGTGTCTTGGCTAAGGTGTCTTGGCTAAGGTGTCTTGGCTAATGTGTCTTGGCTAATGTGTCTTATCTAAGGTGTCTTGGCTAAGGTGTCTTGGCTAAGGTGTCTTGGCTAAGATGTCTTGGCTAAGGTGTCTTGGCTAATGTGTCTTGGCTAAGGTGTCTTGGCTAAGATGTCTTGCCTAAGGTGTCTTGGCTAAGGTGTCTTGGCTAAGATGTCTTGGCTAAGGTGTCTTGGCTAAGGTGTCTTGGCTAAGGTGTCTTGGCTAAGGTGTCTTGGCTAATGTGTCTTGGCTAAAGTGTCTTGGCTTAGGTGTCTTGGCTAATGTGTCTCGGCTAAGGTGTCTTGGCTAATGTGTCTCGGCTAAGGTGTCTTGGCTAATGTGTCTTGGCTAAGGTCTCTTGGCTAAGGTGTCTTGGCTAATGTGTCTCGACTAATGTGTCTTGGCTAAGGTGTCTTGGCTAAGGTGTCTTGGCTAATGTGTCTTGGCTAAGGTGTCTTGGCTAAGGTGTCTTGGCTAAGGTGTCTTGGCTAAGATGTCTTGGCTAAGGTGTCTTGGCTAAGGTGTCTTGGCTAAGATGTCTTGGCTAAGGTGTCTTGGCTAAGGTGTCTTGGCTAATGTGTCTCGGCTAAGGTGTCTTGGCTAAGGTGTCTTGGCTAATGTGTCTCGGCTAAGGTGTCTTGGCTAAGGTGTCTTGGCTAATGTGTCTTGGCTAAGGTGTCTTGGCTAATGTGTCATGGCTAATGTGTCTCGGCTAAGGTGTCTTGGCTAAGGTATCTTGGCTAAAGTGTCTTGGCTAAGGTGTCTTGGCTAATGTGTCTCGGCTGAGGTGTCTTGGCTAAGGTGTCTTGGCTAAGGTGTCTTGGCTAAGGTGTCTTGGCTAATGTGTCTTGGCTAATGTGTCTTGGCTAAGGTGTCTTGGCTAAGGTGTCTTGGCTAAGGTGTCTTGGCTAAGATGTCTTGGCTAAGGTGTCTTGGCTAATGTGTCTTGGCTAAGGTGTCTTGGCTAAGGTGTCTTGGCTAAGGTGTCTTGGCTAAGGTGTCTTGGCTAAGATGTCTTATCTAAGGTGTCTTGGCTAAGGTGTCTTGGCTAAGGTGTCTTGGCTAATGTGTCTTGGCTAATGTGTCTTGGCTAAGGTGTCTTGGCTAAGGTGTCTTGGCTAAGGTGTCTTGGCTAAGATGTCTTGGCTAAGGTGTCTTGGCTAATGTGTCTTGGCTAAGGTGTCTTGGCTAAGATGTCTTGCCTAAGGTGTCTTGGCTAAGGTGTCTTGGCTAAGATGTCTTGGCTAAGGTGTCTTGGCTAAGGTGTCTTGGCTAAGGTGTCTTGGCTAATGTGTCTTGGCTAATGTGTCTGGGCTAAGGTGTCTTGGCTAAGGTGTCTTGGCTAAGGTGTCTTGGCTAAGATGTCTTGGCTAAGGTGTCTTGGCTAATGTGTCTTGGCTAAGGTGTCTTGGCTAAGATGTCTTGCCTAAAGTGTCTTGGCTAAGGTGTCTTGGCTAAGATGTCTTGGCTAAGGTGTCTTGGCTAAGGTGTCTTGGCTAAGGTGTCTTGGCTAATGTGTCTTGGCTAAAGTGTCTTGGCTTAGGTGTCTTGGCTAATGTGTCTCGGCTAAGGTGTCTTGGCTAATGTGTCTCGGCTAAGGTGTCTTGGCTAATGTGTCTTGGCTAAGGTCTCTTGGCTAAGGTGTCTTGGCTAATGTGTCTCGACTAATGTGTCTTGGCTAAGGTGTCTTGGCTAAGGTGTCTTGGCTAATGTGTCTTGGCTAAGATGTCTTGGCTAAGGTGTCTTGGCTAAGGTGTCTTGGCTAAGATGTCTTGGCTAAGGTGTCTTGGCTAAGGTGTCTTGGCTAATGTGTCTCGGCTAAGGTGTCTTGGCTAAGGTGTCTTGGCTAATGTGTCTTGGCTAAGGTGTCTTGGCTAAGGTGTCTTGGCTAAGGTGTCTTGGCTAAGATGTCTTGGCTAAGGAGTCTTGGCTAAGGTGTCTTGGCTAATGTGTCTCGGCTAAGGTGTCTTGGCTAAGGTGTCTTGGCTAAGGTGTCTTGGCTAATGTGTCTTGGCTAATGTGTCTTGGCTAAGGTGTCTTGGCTAAGGTGTCTTGGCTAAGGTGTCTTGGCTAAGATGTCTTGGCTAAGGTGTCTTGGCTAAGGTGTCTTGGCTAAGATGTCTTGGCTAAGGTGTCTTGGCTAAGGTGTCTTGGCTAATGTGTCTCGGCTAAGGTGTCTTGGCTAAGGTGCCTTGGCTAAGGTGTCTTGGCTAAGATGTCTTGGCTAAGGAGTCTTGGCTAAGGTGTCTTGGCTAATGTGTCTCGGCTAAGGTGTCTTGGCTAAGGTGTCTTGGCTAATGTGTCTTGGCTAAGGTGTCTTGGCTAATGTGTCATGGCTAATGTGTCTCGGCTAAGGTGTCTTGGCTAAGGTATCTTGGCTAAAGTGTCTTGGCTAAGGTGTCTTGGCTAATGTGTCTCGGCTGAGGTGTCTTGGCTAAGGTGTCTTGGCTAAGATGTCTTGGCTAAGGAGTCTTGGCTAAGGTGTCTTGGCTAATGTGTCTCGGCTAAGGTGTCTTGGCTAAGGTGTCTTGGCTAAGGTGTCTTGGCTAATGTGTCTTGGCTAATGTGTCTTGGCTAAGGTGTCTTGGCTAAGGTGTCTTGGCTAAGGTGTCTTGGCTAAGATGTCTTGGCTAAGGTGTCTTGGCTAAGGTGTCTTGGCTAAGATGTCTTGGCTAAGGTGTCTTGGCTAAGGTGTCTTGGCTAATGTGTCTTGGCTAAGATGTCTTGGCTAAGGTGTCTTGGCTAAGGTGTCTTGGCTAAGATGTCTTGGCTAAGGAGTCTTGGCTAAGGTGTCTTGGCTAATGTGTCTCGGCTAAGGTGTCTTGGCTAAGGTGTCTTGGCTAATGTGTCTTGGCTAAGGTGTCTTGGCTAATGTGTCATGGCTAATGTGTCTCGGCTAAGGTGTCTTGGCTAAGGTATCTTGGCTAAAGTGTCTTGGCTAAGGTGTCTTGGCTAATGTGTCTCGGCTGAGGTGTCTTGGCTAAGGTGTCTTGGCTAATGTGTCTCGGCTAAGGTGTCTTGGCTAAGGTGTCTCGGCTAAGGTGTCTTGGCTAAGGTGTCTTGGCTAATGTGTCTTAGCTAATGTGTCTTGGCTTATGTGTCTTGGCTAATGTGTCTTGGCTAAGGTGTCTTGGCTAATGTGTCTTGGCTAAGGTGTCTTGGCTAATGTGTCTCGGCTAAGGTGTCTTGGCTAAGGTGCCTTGGCTAATGTGTCTTGGCTAAGGTGTCTTGGCTAAGGTGTCTTGGCTAAGGTGTCTTGGCTAATGTGTCTTGGCTAATGTGTCTTGGCTAAGGTGTCTTGGCTAAGGTGTCTTGGCTAAGGTGTCTTGGCTAAGATGTCTTGGCTAAGGTGTCTTGGCTAAGGTGTCTTGGCTAATGTGTCTCGACTAAGGTGTCTTGGCTAAGGTGTCTTGGCTAATTTGTCTTGGCTAAGGTGTCTTGGCTAAGATGTCTTGGCTAAGGTGTCTTGGCTAAGGTGTCTTGGCTAAGATGTCTTGGCTAAGGTGTCTTGGCTAAGGTGTCTTGGCTAAGGTGTCTTGGCTAATGTGTCTTGGCTAAAGTGTCTTGGCTTAGGTGTCTTGGCTAATGTATCTCGGCTAAGGTGTCTTGGCTAGTGTGTCTCGGCTAAGGTGTCTTGGCTAAGGTGTCTCGGCTAAGGTGTCTTGGCTAAGGTGTCTTGGCTAATGTGTCTAAGCTAAAGTGTCTTGGCTTAGGTGTCTTAGCTAATGTGTCTTGGCTTATGTGTCTTGGCTAATGTGTCTTGGCTAAGGTGTCTTGGCTAATGTGTCTTGGCTAAGGTGTCTTGGCTAATGTGTCTTGGCTAAGGTGTCTTGGCTTATGTGTCTTGGCTACGGTGTCTTGGCTAAGGTGTCTTGGCTAAGGTGTCTTGGCTAAGGTGTCTTGGCTAAGATGTCTTGGCTAAGGTGTCTTGGCTAATGTGTCTTGGCTAAGGTGTCTTGGCTAAGGTGTCTTGGCTAAGGTGTCTTGGCTAATGTGTCTCGGCTAAATTGTCTTGGCTAATGTGTCTTGGCTAAGGTGTCTTGGCTAATGTGTCTTGGCTAAGGTGTCTTGGCTAAGGTGTCTTGGCTAATGTGTCTTGGCTAAAGTGTCTTGGCTTAGGTGTCTTGGCTAATGTGTCTCGGCTAATGTGTCTCGGCTAAAGTGTCTTGGCTAAGGTGTCTTGGCTAATGTGTCTTGGCTAATGTGTCTTGGCTAAGGTGTCTTGGCTAATGTGTCTTGGCTAAGGTGTCTTGGCTAAGGTGTCTTGGCTAAGGTGTCTTGGCTAAGGTGTCTTGGCTAAGGTGTCTTGGCTAATGTGTCTCGGCTAAAGTGTCTTGGCTAAGGTGTCTTGGCTAAGGTGTCTTGGCTAAGGTGTTTTGGCTAATGTGTCTTGGCTAAGGTATCTTGGCTGAGGTGTCTTGGCTAAGGTGTCTTGGCTAATGTGTCTTGGCTAAGGTGTCTTGGCTAAGGTGTCTTGGCTAAGGTGTCTTGGCTAAGATGTCTTGGCTAAGGTGTCTTGGCTAAGGTGTCTTGGCTAATGTGTCTTGGCTAAGGTGTCTTGGCTAAGGTGTCTTGGCTAATGTGTCTTGGCTAAGGTGTCTTGGCTAAGATGTCTTGGCTAAGGTGTCTTGGCTAAGGTGTCTTGGCTAAGGTGTCTTGGCTAAGATGTCTTGGCTAAGGTGTCTTGGCTAAGGTGTCTTGGCTAATGTGTCTCGGCTAAGGTGTCTTGGCTAAGGTGTCTTGGCTAATGTGTCATGGCTAATGTGTCTCGGCTAAGGTGTCTTGGCTAATGTGTCTTGGCTAAGGTGTCTTGGCTAATGTGTCTCGGCTAAGGTGTCTTGGATAATGTGTCTTGACTAAGGTGTCTTGGCTATTGTGTCTTGGCTAAGGTGTCTTGGCTAAGGTGTCTTGGCTAATGTGTCTCGGCTAAGGTGTCTTGGCTAAGGTGTCTTGGCTAATGTGTCTCGGCTTATGTGTCTTGGCTAATGTGTCTCGGCTAAGGTGTCTTGGCTAAGGTGTCTTGGCTAAGGTGTCTTGGCTAAGGTGTCTTGGCTAAGGTGTCTTGGCTAAGGTGTCTTGGCTAATGTGTCTTGGCTAAGGTGTCTTGGCTAATGTGTCTTGGCTAAGGTGTCTTGGCTAAGGTGTCTTGGCTAAGGTGTCTTGGCTAAGGTGTCTTGGCTAAGGTGTCTTGGCTAAGGTGTCTTGGCTAAGGTGTCTTGGCTAAGGTGTCTTGGCTAATGTGTCATGGCTAATGTGTCTCGGCTAAGGTGTCTTGGCTAATGAGTCTTGGCTAAGGTGTCTTGGCTAATGTGTCTCGGCTAAGGTGTCTTGGATAATGTGTCTTGACTAAGGTGTCTTGGCTATTGTGTCTTGGCTAAAGTGTCTTGGCTAAGGTGTCTTGGCTAATGTGTCTCGGCTAAGGTGTCTTGGCTAAGGTGTCTTGGCTAATGTGTCTCGGCTAATGTGGCTTGGCTAATGTGTCTCGGCTTAGGTGTCTTGGCTAATGTGTCTTGGCTAAGGTGTCTTGGCTAAGGTGTCTTGGCTAAGGTGTCTTGGCTAAGGTGTCTTGGCTAATGTGTCTTGGCTAAGGTGTCTTGGCTAAGGTGTCTTGGCTAATTTGTCTCGGCTAAGGTGTCTTGGCTAAGGTGTCTTGGCTAATGTGTCTTGGCTAAGGTGTCTTGGCTAAGGTGTCTTGGCTAAGGTGTCTTGGCTAAGGTGTCTTGGCTAATGTGTCATGGCTAATGTGTCTCGGCTAAGGTGTCTTGGCTAATGTGTCTCGGCTAAGGTGTCTTGGATAATGTGTCTTGACTAAGGTGTCTTGGCTATTGTGTCTTGGCTAAAGTGTCTTGGCTAAGGTGTCTTGGCTAATGTGTCTCGGCTAAGGTGTCTTGGCTAAGGTGTCTTGGCTAATGTGTCTCGGCTAATGTGGCTTGGCTAATGTGTCTCGGCTAAGGTGTCTTGGCTAATGTGTCTTGGCTAAGGTGTCTTGGCTAAGGTGTCTTGGCTAAGGTGTCTTGGCTAAGGTGTCTTGGCTAATGTGTCTTGGCTAATGTGTCTTGGCTAAGGTGTCTTGGCTAATGTGTCTCGGCTAAGGTGTCTTGGATAATGTGTCTTGACTAAGGTGTCTTGGCTATTGTGTCTTGGCTAAAGTGTCTTGGCTTAGGTGTCTTGGCTAATGTGTCTCGGCTAAGGTGTCTTGGCTAAGGTGTCTCGGCTAATGTGGCTTGGCTAATGTGTCTTGGCTAAGGTGTCTTGGCTAAGGTGTCTTGGCTAATTTGTCTCGGCTAAGGTGTCTTGGCTAAGGTGTCTTGGCTAATGTGTCTTGGCTAAGGTGTCTTGGCTAAGGTGTCTTGGCTAAGGTGTCTTGGCTAAGGTGTCTTGGCTAAGGTGTCTTGGCTAATGTGTCTCGGCTAAGGTGTCTTGGCTAAGGTGTCTTGGCTAATGTGTCATGGCTAATGTGTCTTGGCTAAGGTGTCTTGGCTAATGTGTCTTGGCTAAGGTGTCTTGGCTTATGTGTTTCGGCTAAGGTGTCTTGGATAATGTGTCTTGACTAAGCTGTCGTGGCTATTGTGTCTTAACTAAAGTGTCTTGGCTAAGGTGTCTTGGCTAATGTGTCTTGGCTAAGGTGTCTTGGCTAATGTGTCTTGGCTAAGGTGTCTTGGCTAAGGTGTCTTGGCTAATTTGTCTTGGCTAAGGTGTCTTGGCTAAGGTGTCTTGGCTAATGTGTCTTGGCTAAGGTGTCTTGGCTAATGTGTCTCGGCTAAGGTGTCTTGGCTAATGTGTCTCGGCTAATGTGTCTTGGCTAATGTGTCTCGGCTAAGGTGTCTTGGCTAATGTGTCTTGGCTAAGGTGTCTTGGCTAAGGTGTCTTGGCTAAGGTGTCTTGGCTAAGGTGTCTTGGCTAATGTGTCTTGGCTAAGGTGTCTTGGCTAAGGTGTCTTGGCTAATGTGTCTTGGCTAAGGTGTCTTGGCTAAGGTGTCTTGGCTAAGGTGTCTTGGCTTAGGTGTCTTGGCTAATGTGTCTTGTCTAAGGTGTCTTGGCTAAGGTGTCTTGGCTAAGGTGTCTTGGCTAATGTGTCTTGGCTAAGGTGTCTTGGCTAAGGTGTCTTGGCTAATGTGTCTTGGCTAAGGTGTCTTGGCTAAGGTGTCTTGGCTAAGGTGTCTTGGCTAAGGTGTCTTGGCTAATGTGTCTCGGCTAATGTGTCTTGACTAAGGTGTCTTGGCTATTGTGTCTTGGCTAAAGTGTCTTGGCTAAGGTGTCTTGGCTAATGTGTCTCGGCTAAGGTGTCTTGGCTAAGGTGTCTTGGCTAATGTGTCTCGGCTTATGTGGCTTGGCTAATGTGTCTTGGCTAATGTGTCTTGGCTAAGGTGTCTTGGCTAAGGTGTCTTGGCTAAGGTGTCTTGGCTAATGTGTCTTGGCTAAGGTGTCTTGGCTAAGGTGTCTTGGCTAATGTGTCTTGGCTAAGGTGTCTTGGCTAAGGTGTCTTGGCTAAGGTGTCTTGGCTAAGGTGTCTTGGCTAAGGTGTCTTGGCTAATGTGTCTCGGCTAAGGTGTCTTGGCTAAGGTGTCTTGGCTAATGTGTCATGGCTAATGTGACTCGGCTAAGGTGTCTTGGCTAATGTGTCTTGGCTAAGGTGTCTTGGCTAATGTGTTTCGGCTAAGGTGTCTTGGATAATGTGTCTTGACTAAGGTGTCGTGGCTATTGTGTCTTAACTAAAGTGTCTTGGCTAAGGTGTCTTTTCTAATGTGTCTCGGCTTAGGTGTCTTGGCTAAGGTGTCTTGGCTAATGTGTCTTGGCTAAGGTGTATTTTCTAAGGTGTCTTGGCTAATGTGTCTTGGCTAAGGTGTCTTGGCTAAGGTGTCTTGGCTAAGGTGTCTTGGCTAATGTGTCTTGGCTAAGGTGTCTTGGCTAAGGTGTCTTGGCTAATGTGTCTTGGCTAAGGTGTCTTGGCTAAGGTGTCTTGGCTAAGATGTCTTAGCTAAGGTGTCTTGGCTAATGTGTCTCGGCTAAGGTGTCTTGGCTAAGGTGTCTTGGCTAATGTGTCTCGGCTAATGTGTCTTGGCTAATGTGTCTCGGCTAAGGTGTCTTGGCTAATGTGTCTTGGCTAAGGTGTCTTGGCTAAGGTGTCTTGGCTAAGGTGTCTTGGCTAATGTGCCTTGGCTAAGGTGTCTTGGCTAAGGTGTCTTGGCTAAGGTGTCTTGGCTAAGGTGTCTTGGCTAATGTGTCTTGGCTAAGGTGTCTTGGCTAATGTGTCTTGGCTAAGGTGTCTTGGCTAAGGTGTCTTGGCTAAGGTGTCTTGGCTAATGTGTCTTGGCTAAGGTGTCTTGGCTAAGGTGTCTTGGCTAAGGTGTCTTGGCTAAGGTGTCTTGGCTAATGTGTCTTGGCTAAGGTGTCTTGGCTAAGGTGTCTTGGCTAATGTGTCTTTGCTAAGGTGTCTTGGCTAAGGTGTCTTGGCTAAGGTGTCTTGGCTAAGGTGTCTTGGCTAATGTGTCTCGGCTAAAGTGTCTTGGCTAAGGTGTCTTGGCTAAGGTGTCTTGGCTAAGGTGTCTTGGCTATTGTGTCTTGGCTAAAGTGTCTTGGCTAAGGTGTCTTGGCTAATGTGTCTCGGCTAAGGTGTCTTGGCTAAGGTGTCTTGGCTAATGTGTCTCGGCTAATGTGTCTTGGCTAATGTGTCTCGGCTAAGGTGTCTTGGCTAATGTGTCTTGGCTAAGGTGTCTTGGCTAAGGTGTCTTGGCTAAGGTGTCTTGGCTAAGGTGTCTTGGCTAATGTGTCTTGGCTAAGGTGTCTTGGCTAAGGTGTCTTGGCTAATGTGTCTCGGCTAAGGTGTCTTGGCTAAGGTGTCTCGGCTAAGGTGTCTTGGCTAATGTGTCTCGGCTAAGGTGTCTTGGCTAATGTGTCTTGGCTAAGGTGTCTTGGCTAAGGTGTCTTGGCTAAGGTGTCTTGGCTAAGGTGTCTTGGCTAAGGTGTCTTGGCTAAGGTGTCTTGGCTAATGTGTCTTGGCTAAGGTGTCTTGGCTAATGTGTCTTGGCTAAGGTGTCTTGGCTAAGGTGTCTTGGCTAATGTGTCTTGGCTAAGGTGTCTTGGCTAAGGTGTCTTGGCTAAGGTGTCTTGGCTAAAGTGTCTTGGCTAAGGTGTCTTGGCTAATGTGTCTCGGCTAAGGTGTCTTGGCTAAGGTGTCTTGGCTAATGTGTCTCGGCTAATGTGTCTTGGCTAATGTGTCTCGGCTAAGGTGTCTTGGCTAATGTGTCTTGGCTAAGGTGTCTTGGCTAAGGTGTCTTGGCTAAGGTGTCTTGGCTAAGGTGTCTTGGCTAATGTGTCTTGGCTAAGGTGTCTTGGCTAAGGTGTCTTGGCTAATGTGTCTCGGCTAAGGTGTCTTGGCTAAGGTGTCTCGGCTAAGGTGTCTTGGCTAAAGTGTCTTGGCTAAGGTGTCTTGGCTAATGTGTCTTGGCTAAAGTGTCTTGGCTAAGGTGTCTCGGCTAAGGTGTCTTGGCCAAGGTGTCTTGGCTAATGTGTCTCGGCTAAGGTGTCTTGGCTAATGTGTCTTGGCTAAGGTGTCTTGGCTAATGTGTCTTGGCTAAAGTGTCTTGGCTTAGGTGTCTTGGCTAATGTGTCTCGGCTAAGGTGTCTTGGCTAAGGTGTCTTGGCTAAAGTGTCTAGGCTTAGGTGTCTTGGCTAAGGTGTCTCGGCTAAGGTGTCTTGGCTAAGGTGTCTTGGCTAAGGTGTCTCGGCTAATGTGTTTTGGCTAAGGTGTCTTAGCTAAGGTGTCTTGGCTAATATGTTTTGGCTAAGGTGTCTTGGCTAATATGTCTTGACTAAGGTGTCTTGGCTAAGGTGTCTTGGCTAATGTGTCTCGGCTAATGTGTCTTGGCTAATGTGTTTTATCTAAGGTGTCTTGGCTAAGGTGTCTTGGCTTATGTGTCTTGGCTAAGGTGTCTTGGCTAATGTGTCTTGGCTAAGGTGTCTTGGCTAATGTGTTTTGGCTAAGGTGTCTTGGCTAAGGTGTCTTGGCTAATGTGTCTCGGCTAATGTGTCTTGGCTAAGGTGTCTTGGCTAATGTGTCTCGGCTAAGGTGTCTTGGCTGAGGTGTCTTGGCTAATGTGTCTCGGCTAAAGTGTCTTGGCTAAGGTGTCTTGGCTAATGTGTCTTGGCTAAAGTGTCTTGGCTAAGGTGTCTTGGCTAAGGTGTCTTGGCTAATGTGTCTTGGCTAATGTGTCTCGGCTAAGGTGTCTTGGCTAAGGTGTCTTGGCTTATGTGTCTTGGCTAAGGTGTCTTGGCTAATGTGTCTTGGCTAAGGTGTCTTGGCTAATGTGTTTTGGCTAATGTGTCTTGGCTAAGGTGTCTTGGCTAATGTGTCTTGGCTAATGTGTCTTGGCTAAGGTGTCTTGGCTAAGGTGTCTTGGCTAATGTGTCTTGGCTAATGTGTCTCGGCTAAGGTGTCTTGGCTAAGGTGTCTTGGCTAATGTGTCTTGGCTAATGTGTCTTGGCTAATGTGTCTCGGCTAAGGTGTCTTGGCTAAGGTGTCTTGGCTAATGTGTCTTGGCTAAAGTGTCTTGGCTAAGGTGTCTTGGCTAATGTGTCTTGGCTAAAGTGTCTTGGCTAAGGTGTCTTGGCTAAGGTGTCTTGGCTAAGGTGTCTTGGCTAATGTGTCTTGGCTAAAGTGTCTTAGCTAAGGTGTCTTGGCTAAGGTGTCTTGGCTAAGGTGTCTTGGCTAAGGTGTCTTGGCTAAGGTGTCTTGGCTAATGTGTCTTGGCTAAGGTGTCTTGGTTAAGGTGTCTTGGCTAAGGTGTCTTGGTTAAGGTGTCTTGGCTAATATGTCTTGGCTAAGGTGTCTTGGCTAATGTGTCTTGGCTAATGTGTCTCGGCTAAAGTGTCTTGGCTAAGGTGTCTTGGCTAAGGTGTCTTGGCTATTGTGTCTTGGCTAAGGTGTCTTGGTTAAGGTGTCTCGGCTAAGGTGTCTTGGCTGAAGTGTCTTGGCTAATGTGTCTTGGCTAATGTGTCTTGGCTAAGGTGTCTTGGCTAAGGTGTCTTTGCTAATGTGTCTTGGCTAATGTGTCTTGGCTAATGTGTCTTGGCTAATGTGTTTTGGCTAAGGTGTCTTGGCTAAGGTGTCTTTTCTAATGTGTCTTGGCTAATGTGTCTTGGATAAGGTGTCTTGGCTAAGGTGTCTTGGCTAAGGTGTCTTGGCTAAGGTGTCTTGGCTAAGGTGTCTTGGCTAATGTGTCTCGGCTAAGGTGTCTTGGCTAAGGTGTCTTGGCTAAGGTGTCTTGGCTAAGGTGTCTTGGCTAATGTGTCTCGGCTAAAGTGTCTTGGCTAAGGTGTCTTGGCTACGGTTTCTTGGCTTAGGTGTCTTGGCTAAGGTGTCTTGGCTAATGTGTCTCGGCTAAGGTGTCTCGGCTAAGGTGTCTTGGCTAAGGTGTCTTGGCTAAGGTGTCTTGGCTAAGGTGTCTTGGCTAAGGTGTCTTGGCTAAGGTGTCTTGGCTAAGATGCTTGGCTAAGGTGTCTTGGCTAAGGTGTCTTGGCTAAGGTGTCTTGGCTAATGTGTCTTGGCTAAGGTGTCTTGGCTAAGGTGTCTTGGCTAAGGTGTCTTGGCTAAGGTGCCTTGGCTAATGTGTCTCGGCTAATGTGTCTTGGCTAAGGTGTCTTGGCTAAGGTGTCTTGGCTAATGTGTCTTGGCTAAGGTGTCTTGGCTAAGGTGTTTTGGCTAAGGTGTCTTGGCTAAGGTGTCTTGGCTAAGGTGTCTTGGCTAATGTGTCTTGGCTAAGGTGTCTTGGCTAAGGTGTCTTGGCTAAGGTGTCTAAGCTAAGGTGTCTTGGCTAATGTGTTTTGGCTAAGGTGTCTTGGCTAATGTGTCTTGGCTAAGGTGTCTTGGCTAAGGTGTCTTGGCTAAGGTGTCTTGGCTAAGGTGTCTTGGCTAAGGTGTCTTGGCTAAGATGTCTTGGCTAATGTGTCTCGGCTAAGGTGTCTTGGCTAAGGTGTCTTGGCTAAGGTGTCTTGTCTAAGGTGTCTTGGCTAAGGTGTCTTGGCTAATGTGTCTCGGCGAAAGTGTCTTGGCTAAAGTGTCTTGGCTAAAGTGTCTTGGCTAAGGTGTCTTGGCTAAGGTGTCTTGGCTAAGGTGTCTTGGCTAAGGTGTCTTGGCTAAGATGTCTTGGCTAATGTGTCTCGGCTAAGGTGTCTTGGCTAAGGTGTCTTGGCTAAGGTGTCTTGGCTAAGGTGTCTTGGCTAAGGTGTCTTGGCTAATGTGTCTCGGCTAAGGTGTCTTGGCTAAGGTGTCTTGGCTAAGGTGTCTTGGCTAATTTGTCTTGGCTAAGGTGTCTTGGCTAATGTGTCTTGGCTAAGGTGTCTTGGCTAAGGTGTCTTGGCTAATGTGTCTTGGCTAATGTGTCTCGGCTAATGTGTCTCGGCTAAGGTGTCTTGGCTAAGGTGTCTTGGCTAAGGTGTCTTGGCTAAGGTGTCTTGGCTAAGGTGTCTTGGCTAAGGTGTCTTGGCTAAGGTGTCTTGGCTAAGGTGTCTTGGCTAAGGTGTCTTGGCTAATGTATCTTGGCTAAGGTGTCTTGGCTAAGGTGTCTTGGCTAAGGTGTCTTAGCTATGGTGTCTTGGCTAATGTGTTTTGGCTAAGGTGTCTTGGCTAATGTGTCTTGGCTAATGTGTCTTGGCTAAGGTGTCTTGGTTAAGGTGTCTTGGCTAAGGTGTCTTGGCTAAGGTGTCTTGGCTAAGATGTCTTGGCTAATGTGTCTCGGCTAAGGTGTCTTGGCTAATGTGTCTTGGCTAAGGTGTCTTGGCTAAGGTGTCTTGGCTAAGGTGTCTTGGCTAATGTGTCTCGGCGAAAGTGTCTTGGCTAAAGTGTCTTGGCTAAGGTGTCTTGGCTAAGGTATCTTGGCTAAGGTGTCTTGGCTAATGTGTCTCGGCTAAGGTGTCTCGGCTAATGTGTCTTGGCTAATGTGTCTTGGCTAAGGTGTCTTGGCTAAGGTGTCTTGGCTAATGTGTCTTGGCTAAGGTGTCTTGGCTAAGGTGTCTTGGCTAAGGTGTCTTGGCTAATGTGTCTTGGCTAAGGTGTCTTGGCTAAGGTGTCTTGGCTAATGTGTCTCGGCTAATGTGTCTTGGCTAAGGTGTCTTGGCTAAGGTGGCTTGGCTAAGGTGTCTTGGCTGATGTGTCTCGGCTAAGGTGTCTTGGCTAAGGTGTCTTGGCTAAGGTGTCTAGGCTAATGTGTCTTGGCTAAGGTGTCTTGGCTAAGGTGTCTTGGCTAAGGTGTCTTGGCTAAAGTGTCTTGGCTAAGGTGTCTTGGCTAAGGTGTCTTGGCTAAGGTGTCTTGGCTAATGTGTCTTGGCTAAGGTGTCTTGGCTAAGGTGTCTTGGCTAATGTGTCTCGGCTAATGTGTCTTGGCTAATGTGTCTTGGCTAAGGTGTCTTGGCTTATGTGTCTTGGCTAAGGTGTCTTGGCTAAGGTGTCTTGGCTAAGGTGTCTTGGCTAAGGTGTCTTGGCTAATGTGTCTTGGCTAAGGTGTCTTGGCTAATGTGTCTCGGCTAAGGTGTCTTGGCTAAGGTGTCTTGGCTAAGGAGTCTTGGCTAAGGTGTCTTGGCTAATGTGTCTTGGCTAATGTGTCTTGGCTAAGGTGTCTTGGCTAAGGTGTCTTGGCTAAGGTGTCTTGGCTAAGGTGTCTTGGCTAATATGTCTCGCCTAAAGTGTCTTGGCTAAGGTGTCTTGGCTAAGGTGTCTTGGCTAATGTGTCTTGGCTAAGGTGTCTTGGCTTAGGTGTCTTGGCTAAGGTGTCTTGGCTAAGGTGTCTCGGCTAAGGTGTCTTGGCTAAGGTGTCTCGGCTAAAGTGTCTTGGCTAAGGTGTCTTGGCTAAGGTGTCTTGGCTAAGGTGTCTTGGCTAAGGTGTCTTGGCTAAAGTGTCTTGGCTAAGGTGTCTTGGCTAAGGTGTGTTGGCTAAGGTGTCTTGGCTAAGGTGTCTTGGCTAATGTGTCTTGGCTAAGGTGTCTTGGCTAATGTGTCTTGGCTAAGGTGTCTTGGCTAAGGTGTCTTGGCTAATGTGTCTTGGCTAATGTGTCTTGGCTAAGGTGTCTTGGCTAAGGTGTCTCGGCTAATGTGTCTTGGCTAAGGTGTCTTGGCTAAGGTGTCTTGGCTAAGGTGTCTCGGCTAATGTGTCTTGGCTAATGTGTCTTGGCTAATGTGTCTTGGCTAAGGTGTCTTGGCTAAGGTGTCTAGGCTAATGTGTCTTGGCTAAGGTGTCTTGGCTAAGGTGTCTTGGCTAAGGTGTCTTGGCTAAAGTGTCTTGGCTAAGGTGTCTTGGCTAAGGTGTCTTGGCTAAGGTGTCTTGGCTAATGTGTCTTGGCTAAGGTGTCATGGCTAAGGTGTCTTGGCTAATGTGTCTCGGCTAATGTGTCTTGGCTAATGTGTCTTGGCTTAGGTGTCTTGGCTAAGGTGTCTCGGCTAAAGTGTCTTGGCTAAGGTGTCTTGGCTAAGGTGTCTTGGCTAAGGTGTCTTGGCTAAGGTGTCTTGGCTAATGTGTCTTGGCTAAGGTGTCTTGGCTAAGGTGTCTTGGCTAAGGTGTCTTGGCTAAGGTGTCTTGGCTAAGGTGTCTTGGCTAATGTGTCTCGGCTAAGGTGTCTTGGCTAAGGTGTCTTGGCTAAGGTGTCTTGGCTAATGTGTCTTGGCTAAGGTGTCTTGGCTAAGGTGTCTTGGCTAAGGTGTCTTGGCTAAGGTGTCTTGGCTTAAGTGTCTTGGCGTAGGTGTCTTGGCTAATGTGTCTCGGCTAAGGTGTCTTGGCTAAGGTGTCTTTTCTAAGGTGTCTTGGCTAAGGTGTCTTGGCTAAGGTGTCTTGGCTAATGTGTCTTGGCTAATGTGTCTTATCTAAGGTGTCTTGGCTAAGGTGTCTCGGCTAAGGTGTCTTGGCTAATGTGTCTCGGCTAAGGTGTCTTGGCTAATGTGTCTTGGCTAAGGTGTCTTGGCTAAGGTGTCTTGGCTAAAGTGTCTTGGCTAAGGTGTCTTGGCTAAGGTGTCTTGGCTAAGGTGTCTTGGCTAAGGTGTCTTGGCTAAAGTGTCTTGGCTAATGTGTCTCGGCTAAGGTGTCTTGGCTAAGGTGTCTTGGCTAATGTGTCTCGGCTAATGTGTCTTAGCTAAGGTGTCTTGGCTAAGGTGTCTTGGCTAATGTGTCTCGGCTAAGGTGTCTTGGCTAATGTGTCTTGGCTAAGGTGTCTTGGCTAAGGTGTCTTGGCTAAAGTGTCTTGGCTAAGGTGTCTTGGCTAATGTGTCTTGGCTAAGGTGTCTTGGCTAATGTGTCTTGGCTAATGTGTCTTGGCTAAGGTGTCTTGGCTAAGGTGTCTTGGCTAAGGTGTCTTGGCTAATGTGTCTTGGCCTAAGTGTCTTGGCGTAGGTGTCTTGGCTAATGTGTCTCGGCTAAGGTGTCTTGGCTAAGGTGTCTTTTCTAAGGTGTCTTGGCTAAGGTGTCTTGGCTAAGGTGTCTCGGCTCAGGTGTCTTGGCTAATGTGTCTTGGCTAAAGTGTCTTGGCTAATGTGTCTCGGCTAAGGTGTCTTGGCTAATGTGTCTTGGCTAAGGTGTCTTGGCTAAGGTGTCTCGGCTAAGGTGTCTTGGCTAAGGTGTCTTGGCTAAGGTGTCTTGGCTAAGGTGTCTTGGCTAAGGTGTCTTGGCTAATGTGTCTTGGCTAAGGTGTCTTGGCTAAGGTGTCTTGGCTAATGTGTCTTGGCTAAAGTGTCTTGGCTAATGTGTCTCGGCTAAGGTGTCTTGGCTAATGTGTCTTGGCTAATGTGTCTCGGCTAAGGTGTCTTGGCTAAGGTGTCTTGGCTAATGTGTCTCGGCTAATGTGTCTTAGCTAAGGTGTCTTGGCTAAGGTGTCTTGGCTAATGTGTCTCGGCTAAGGTGTCTTGGCTAATGTGTCTTGGCTAAGGTGTCTTGGCTAAGGTGTCTTGGCTAAAGTGTCTTGGCTAAGGTGTCTTGGCTAATGTGTCTTGGCTAAGGTGTCTTGGCTAAGGTGTCTTGGCTAATGTGTCTTGGCTAAGGTGTCTTGGCTAAGGTGTCTTGGCTAAGGTGTCTTGGCTAATGTGTCTTGGCTTAAGTGTCTTGGCGTAGGTGTCTTGGCTAATGTGTCTCGGCTAAGGTGTCTTGGCTAAGGTGTCTTTTCTAAGGTGTCTTGGCTAAGGTGTCTTGGCTAAGGTGTCTTGGCTAAGGTGTCTTGGCTAATGTGTCTTGGCTAAAGTGTCTTGGCTAATGTGTCTCGGCTAAGGTGTCTTGGCTAATGTGTCTTGGCTAAAGTGTCTCGGCTAATGTGTCTCGGCTAAGGTGTCTTGGCTAAGGTGTCTTGGCTAAGGTGTCTTGGCTAAGGTGTCTCGGCTAAGGTGTCTTGGCTAAGGTGTCTTGGCTAATGTGTCTTGGCTAAAGTGTCTTGGCTAATGTGTCTCGGCTAAGGTGTCTTGGCTAAGGTGTCTTGGCTAATGTGTCTCGGCTAATGTGTCTTAGCTAAGGTGTCTTGGCTAAGGTGTCTTGGCTAATGTGTCTCGGCTAAGGTGTCTTGGCTAATGTGTCTTGGCTAAGGTGTCTTGGCTAAGGTGTCTTGGCTAAAGTGTCTTGGCTAAGGTGTCTTGGCTAATGTGTCTTGGCTAAGGTGTCTTGGCTAAGGTGTCTTGGCTAAAGTGTCTTGGCTAAGGTGTCTTGGCTAATGTGTCTTGGCTAAGGTGTCTTGGCTAAGGTGTCTTGGCTAATGTGTCTTGGCTAAGGTGTCTTGGCTAAGGTGTCTTGGCTAAGGTGTCTTGGCTAAGGTGTCTTGGCTAATGTGTCTTGGCTTAAGTGTCTTGGCGTAGGTGTCTTGGCTAATGTGTCTCGGCTAAGGTGTCTTGGCTAAGGTGTCTTTTCTAAGGTGTCTTGGCTAAGGTGTCTTGGCTAAGGTGTCTTGGCTAATGTGTCTTGGCTAAAGTGTCTTGGCTAATGTGTCTCGGCTAAGGTGTCTTGGCTAATGTGTCTTGGCTAAAGTGTCTCGGCTAATGTGTCTCGGCTAAGGTGTCTTGGCTAAGGTGTCTTGGCTAAGGTGTCTTGGCTAATGTGTCTTGGCTTAGGTGTCTTGGCTAAGGTGTCTTGGCTAATGTGTCTTGGCTAAAGTGTCTTGGCTAATGTGTCTCGGCTAAGGTGTCTTGGCTAAGGTGTCTTGGCTAATGTGTCTCGGCTAATGTGTCTCGGCTAAGGTGTCTCGGCTAAGGTGTCTTGGCTAATGTGTCTCGGCTAAGGTGTCTTGGCTAATGTGTCTTGGCTAAGGTGTCTTGGCTAAGGTGTCTTGGCTAAAGTGTCTTGGCTAAGGTGTCTTGGCTAATGTGTCTTGGCTAAGGTGTCTTGGCTAAGGTGTCTTGGCTAATGTGTCTTGGCTAAGGTGTCTTGGCTAAGGTGTCTTGGCTAAGGTGTCTTGGCTAATGTGTCTTGGCTTAAGTGTCTTGGCGTAGGTGTCTTGGCTAATGTGTCTCGGCTAAGGTGTCTTGGCTAAGGTGTCTTTTCTAAGGTGTCTTGGCTAAGGTGTCTTGGCTAAGGTGTCTTGGCTAAGGTGTCTTGGCTAATGTGTCTTGGCTAAAGTGTCTTGGCTAATGTGTCTCGGCTAAGGTGTCTTGGCTAATGTGTCTTGGCTAAGGTGTCTTGGCTAAGGTGTCTCGGCTAAGGTGTCTTGGCTAAGGTGTCTTGGCTAAGGTGTCTTGGCTAAGGTGTCTTGGCTAAGGTGTCTTGGCTAAGGTGTCTTGGCTAAGGTGTCTTGGCTAATGTGTCTTGGCTAAAGTGTCTTGGCTAATGTGTCTCGGCTAAGGTGTCTTGGCTAATGTGTCTCGGCTAATGTGTCTTAGCTAAGGTGTCTTGGCTAATGTGTCTCGGCTAAGGTGTCTTGGCTAATGTGTCTTGGCTAAAGTGTCTTGGCTAATGTGTCTCGGCTAAGGTGTCTTGGCTAAGGTGTCTTGGCTAATGTGTCTTGGCTAAAGTGTCTTGGCTAATGTGTCTCGGCTAAGGTGTCTTGGCTAATGTGTCTTGGCTAAGGTGTCTTGGCTAAGGTGTCTCGGCTAAGGTGTCTTGGCTAAGGTGTCTTGGCTAAGGTGTCTTGGCTAAGGTGTCTTGGCTAAGGTGTCTTGGCTAATGTGTCTTGGCTAAGGTGTCTTGGCTAAGGTGTCTTGGCTAATGTGTCTTGGCTAAAGTGTCTTGGCTAATGTGTCTCGGCTAAGGTGTCTTGGCTAATGTGTCTTGGCTAATGTGTCTCGGCTAAGGTGTCTTGGCTAAGGTGTCTTGGCTAATGTGTCTCGGCTAATGTGTCTTAGCTAAGGTGTCTTGGCTAAGGTGTCTTGGCTAATGTGTCTCGGCTAAGGTGTCTTGGCTAATGTGTCTTGGCTAAGGTGTCTTGGCTAAGGTGTCTTGGCTAAAGTGTCTTGGCTAAGGTGTCTTGGCTAATGTGTCTTGGCTAAGGTGTCTTGGCTAAGGTGTCTTGGCTAATGTGTCTTGGCTAAGGTGTCTTGGCTAAGGTGTCTTGGCTAAGGTGTCTTGGCTAATGTGTCTTGGCTTAAGTGTCTTGGCGTAGGTGTCTTGGCTAATGTGTCTCGGCTAAGGTGTCTTGGCTAAGGTGTCTTTTCTAAGGTGTCTTGGCTAAGGTGTCTTGGCTAAGGTGTCTTGGCTAAGGTGTCTTGGCTAATGTGTCTTGGCTAAAGTGTCTTGGCTAATGTGTCTCGGCTAAGGTGTCTTGGCTAATGTGTCTCGGCTAATGTGTCTTGGCTAATGTGTCTTGGCTAAGGTGTCTTGGCTAAGGTGTCTTGGCTAAGGTGTCTTGGCTAAGGTGTCTTGGCTAAGGTGTCTTGGCTAAGGTGTCTTGGCTAAGGTGTCTTGGCTAATGTGTCTTGGCTAAGGTGTCTTGGCTAAGGTGTCTTGGCTAAGGTGTCTTGGCTAATGTGTCTTGGCTAATGTGTCTCGGCTAAGGTGTCTTGGCTAATGTGTCTTGGCTAAGGTGTCTCGGCTAAGGTGTCTTGGCTAAGGTGTCTTGGCTAAGGTGTCTTGGCTAAGGTGTCTTGGCTAATGTGTCTTGGCTAAGGTGTCTTGGCTAAGGTGTCTTGGCTAAGGTGTCTTGGCTAAGGTGTCTTGGCTTAAGTGTCTTGGCGTAGGTGTCTTGGCTAATGTGTCTCGGCTAAGGTGTCTTGGCTAAGGTGTCTTTTCTAAAGTGTCTTGGCTAAGGTGTCTTGGCTAAGGTGTCTTGGCTAATGTGTCTTGGCTAATGTGTCTTATCTAAGGTGTCTTGGCTAAGGTGTCTCGGCTAAGGTGTCTTGGCTAATGTGTCTCGGCTAAGGTGTCTTGGCTAATGTGTCTTGGCTAAGGTGTCTTGGCTAAGGTGTCTTGGCTAAAGTGTCTTGGCTAAGGTGTCTTGGCTAAGGTGTCTTGGCTAAGGTGTCTTGGCTAAGGTGTCTTGGCTAAAGTGTCTTGGCTAATGTGTCTCGGCTAAGGTGTCTTGGCTAAGGTGTCTCGGCTAATGTGTCTCGGCTAATGTGTCTTAGCTAAGGTGTCTTGGCTAAGGTGTCTTGGCTAATGTGTCTCAGCTAAGGTGTCTTGGCTAATGTGTCTTGGCTAAGGTGTCTTGGCTAAGGTGTCTTGGCTAAAGTGTCTTTTCTAAGGTGTCTTGGCTAATGTGTCTTGGCTAAGGTGTCTTGGCTAATGTGTCTTGGCTAATGTGTCTTGGCTAAGGTGTCTTGGCTAAGGTGTCTTGGCTAAGGTGTCTTGGCTAATGTGTCTTGGCTTAAGTGTCTTGGCGTAGGTGTCTTGGCTAATGTGTCTCGGCTAAGGTGTCTTGGCTAAGGTGTCTTTTCTAAGGTGTCTTGGCTAAGGTGTCTTGGCTAAGGTGTCTTGGCTAAGGTGTCTTGGCTAATGTGTCTTGGCTAAAGTGTCTTGGCTAATGTGTCTCGGCTAAGGTGTCTTGGCTAATGTGTCTTGGCTAAGGTGTCTTGGCTAAGGTGTCTCGGCTAAGGTGTCTTGGCTAAGGTGTCTTGGCTAAGGTGTCTTGGCTAAGGTGTCTTGGCTAAGGTGTCTTGGCTAATGTGTCTTGGCTAAGGTGTCTTGGCTAAGGTGTCTTGGCTAATGTGTCTTGGCTAAAGTGTCTTGGCTAATGTGTCTCGGCTAAGGTGTCTTGGCTAATGTGTCTTGGCTAATGTGTCTTGCCTAATGCGTCTTGGCTAAGGTGTCTTGGCTAATGTGTCTCGGCTAATGTGTCTTAGCTAAGGTGTCTTGGCTAAGGTGTCTTGGCTAATGTGTCTCGGCTAAGGTGTCTTGGCTAATGTGTCTTGGCTAAGGTGTCTTGGCTAAGGTGTCTTGGCTAAAGTGTCTTGGCTAAGGTGTCTTGGCTAATGTGTCTTGGCTAAGGTGTCTTGGCTAAGGTGTCTTGGCTAATGTGTCTTGGCTAAGGTGTCTTGGCTAAGGTGTCTTGGCTAAGGTGTCTTGGCTAATGTGTCTTGGCTTAAGTGTCTTGGCGTAGGTGTCTTGGCTAATGTGTCTCGGCTAAGGTGTCTTGGCTAAGGTGTCTTTTCTAAGGTGTCTTGGCTAAGGTGTCTTGGCTAAGGTGTCTTGGCTAAGGTGTCTTGGCTAATGTGTCTTGGCTAAAGTGTCTTGGCTAATGTGTCTCGGCTAAGGTGTCTTGGCTAATGTGTCTTGGCTAAAGTGTCTCGGCTAATGTGTCTCGGCTAAGGTGTCTTGGCTAATGTGTCTTAGCTAAGGTGTCTTGGCTAATGTGTCTCGGCTAAGGTGTCTTGGCTAATGTGTCTTGGCTAAAGTGTCTTGGCTAATGTGTCTCGGCTAAGGTGTCTTGGCTAAGGTGTCTTGGCTAATGTGTCTTGGCTAAAGTGTCTTGGCTAATGTGTCTCGGCTAAGGTGTCTTGGCTAATGTGTCTTGGCTAAGGTGTCTTGGCTAAGGTGTCTCGGTTAAGGTGTCTTGGCTAAGGTGTCTTGGCTAAGGTGTCTTGGCTAAGGTGTCTTGGCTAAGGTGTCTTGGCTAATGTGTCTTGGCTAAGGTGTCTTGGCTAAGGTGTCTTGGCTAATGTGTCTTGGCTAAAGTGTCTTGGGTAATGTGTCTCGGCTAAGGTGTCTTGGCTAATGTGTCTTGGCTAATGTGTCTCGGCTAAGGTGTCTTGGCTAAGGTGTCTTGGCTAATGTGTCTCGGCTAATGTGTCTTAGCTAAGGTGTCTTGGCTAAGGTGTCTTGGCTAATGTGTCTCGGCTAAGGTGTCTCGGCTAATGTGTCTTGGCTAAGGTGTCTTGGCTAAGGTGTCTTGGCTAAAGTGTCTTGGCTAAGGTGTCTTGGCTAATGTGTCTTGGCTAAGGTGTCTTGGCTAAGGTGTCTTGGCTAATGTGTCTTGGCTAAGGTGTCTTGGCTAAGGTGTCTTGGCTAAGGTGTCTTGGCTAATGTGTCTTGGCTTAAGTGTCTTGGCGTAGGTGTCTTGGCTAATGTGTCTCGGCTAAGGTGTCTTGGCTAAGGTGTCTTTTCTAAGGTGTCTTGGCTAAGGTGTCTTGGCTAAGGTGTCTTGGCTAAGGTGTCTTGGCTAATGTGTCTTGGCTAAAGTGTCTTGGCTAATGTGTCTCGGCTAAGGTGTCTTGGCTAATGTGTCTCGGCTAATGTGTCTTGGCTAATGTGTCTTGGCTAAGGTGTCTTGGCTAAGGTGTCTTGGCTAAGGTGTCTTGGCTAAGGTGTCTTGGCTAAGGTGTCTTGGCTAATGTGTCTTGGCTAAGGTGTCTTGGCTAATGTGTCTTGGCTAAGGTGTCTTGGCTAAGGTGTCTTGGCTAAGGTGTCTTGGCTAATGTGTCTTGGCTAATGTGTCTCGGCTAAGGTGTCTTGGCTAATGTGTCTTGGCTAAGGTGTCTTGGCTAATGTGTCTCGGCTAAGGTGTCTTGGCTAAGGTGTCTTGGCTAAGGTGTCTTGGCTAATGTGTCTTGGCTAAGGTGTCTTGGCTAATGTGTCTTGGCTAAGGTGTCTTGGCTAAGGTGTCTTGGCTTAAGTGTCTTGGCGTAGGTGTCTTGGCTAATGTGTCTCGGCTAAGGTGTCTTGGCTAAGGTGTCTTTTCTAAAGTGTCTTGGCTAAGGTGTCTTGGCTAAGGTGTCTTGGCTAATGTGTCTTGGCTAATGTGTCTTATCTAAGGTGTCTTGGCTAAGGTGTCTCGGCTAAGGTGTCTTGGCTAATGTGTCTCGGCTAAGGTGTCTTGGCTAATGTGTCTTGGCTAAGGTGTCTTGGCTAAGGTGTCTTGGCTAAAGTGTCTTGGCTAAGGTGTCTTGGCTAAGGTGTCTTGGCTAAGGTGTCTTGGCTAAGGTGTCTTGGCTAAAGTGTCTTGGCTAATGTGTCTCGGCTAAGGTGTCTTGGCTAAGGTGTCTCGGCTAATGTGTCTCGGCTAATGTGTCTTAGCTAAGGTGTCTTGGCTAAGGTGTCTTGGCTAATGTGTCTCAGCTAATGTGTCTTGGCTAATGTGTCTTGGCTAAGGTGTCTTGGCTAAGGTGTCTTGGCTAAAGTGTCTTTTCTAAGGTGTCTTGGCTAATGTGTCTTGGCTAAGGTGTCTTGGCTAATGTGTCTTGGCTAATGTGTCTTGGCTAAGGTGTCTTGGCTAAGGTGTCTTGGCTAAGGTGTCTTGGCTAATGTGTCTTGGCTTAAGTGTCTTGGCGTAGGTGTCTTGGCTAATGTGTCTCGGCTAAGGTGTCTTGGCTAAGGTGTCTTTTCTAAGGTGTCTTGGCTAAGGTGTCTTGGCTAAGGTGTCTTGGCTAAGGTGTCTTGGCTAATGTGTCTTGGCTAAAGTGTCTTGGCTAATGTGTCTCGGCTAAGGTGTCTTGGCTAATGTTTCTTGGCTAAGGTGTCTTGGCTAAGGTGTCTCGGCTAAGGTGTCTTGGCTAAGGTGTCTTGGCTAAGGTGTCTTGGCTAAGGTGTCTTGGCTAAGGTGTCTTGGCTAATGTGTCTTGGCTAAGGTGTCTTGGCTAAGGTGTCTTGGCTAATGTGTCTTGGCTAAAGTGTCTTGGCTAATGTGTCTCGGCTAAGGTGTCTTGGCTAATGTGTCTTGGCTAATGTGTCTCGGCTAAGGTGTCTTGGCTAAGGTGTCTTGGCTAATGTGTCTCGGCTAATGTGTCTTAGCTAAGGTGTCTTGGCTAAGGTGTCTTGGCTAATGTGTCTCGGCTAAGGTGTCTTGGCTAATGTGTCTTGGCTAAGGTGTCTTGGCTAAGGTGTCTTGGCTAAAGTGTCTTGGCTAAGGTGTCTTGGCTAATGTGTCTTGGCTAAGGTGTCTTGGCTAAGGTGTCTTGGCTAATGTGTCTTGGCTAAGGTGTCTTGGCTAAGGTGTCTTGGCTAAGGTGTCTTGGCTAATGTGTCTTGGCTTAAGTGTCTTGGCGTAGGTGTCTTGGCTAATGTGTCTCGGCTAAGGTGTCTTGGCTAAGGTGTCTTTTCTAAGGTGTCTTGGCTAATGTGTCTTGGCTAAGGTGTCTTGGCTAAGGTGTCTTGGCTAAGGTGTCTTGGCTAATGTGTCTTGGCTAAAGTGTCTTGGCTAATGTGTCTCGGCTAAGGTGTCTTGGCTAAGGTGTCTTGGCTAATGTGTCTCGGCTAATGTGTCTTAGCTAAGGTGTCTTGGCTAAGGTGTCTTGGCTAATGTGTCTCGGCTAAGGTGTCTTGGCTAATGTGTCTTGGCTAAGGTGTCTTGGCTAAGGTGTCTTGGCTAAAGTGTCTTGGCTAAGGTGTCTTGGCTAATGTGTCTTGGCTAAGGTGTCTTGGCTAAGGTGTCTTGGCTAAAGTGTCTTGGCTAAGGTGTCTTGGCTAATGTGTCTTGGCTAAGGTGTCTTGGCTAAGGTGTCTTGGCTAATGTGTCTTGGCTAATGTGTCTTGGCTAAGGTGTCTTGGCTAAGGTGTCTTGGCTAATGTGTCTTGGCTTAAGTGTCTTGGCGTAGGTGTCTTGGCTAATGTGTCTCGGCTAAGGTGTCTTGGCTAAGGTGTCTTTTCTAAGGTGTCTTGGCTAAGGTGTCTTGGCTAAGGTGTCTTGGCTAAGGTGTCTTGGCTAATGTGTCTTGGCTAAAGTGTCTTGGCTAATGTGTCTCGGCTAAGTTGTCTTGGCTAATGTGTCTTGGCTAAAGTGTCTCGGCTAATGTGTCTCGGCTAAGGTGTCTTGGCTAAGGTGTCTTGGCTAAGGTGTCTTGGCTAAGGTGTCTTGGCTAATGTGTCTTGGCTTAGGTGTCTTGGCTAAGGTGTCTTGGCTAATGTGTCTTGGCTAAAGTGTCTTGGCTAATGTGTCTCGGCTAAGGTGTCTTGGCTAAGGTGTCTTGGCTAATGTGTCTCGGCTAATGTGTCTTAGCTAAGGTGTCTTGGCTAAGGTGTCTTGGCTAATGTGTCTCGGCTAAGGTGTCTTGGCTAATGTGTCTTGGCTAAGGTGTCTTGGCTAAGGTGTCTTGGCTAAGGTGTCTTGGCTAAGGTGTCTTGGCTAAGGTGTCTTGGCTAATGTGTCTTGCCTTAAGTGTCTTGGCGTAGGTGTCTTGGCTAATGTGTCTCGGCTAAGGTGTCTTGGCTAAGGTGTCTTTTCTAAGGTGTCTTGGCTAAGGTGTCTTGGCTAAGGTGTCTTGGCTAAGGTGTCTTGGCTAATGTGTCTTGGCTAAAGTGTCTTGGCTAATGTGTCTCGGCTAAGGTGTCTTGGCTAATGTGTCTTGGCTAAAGTGTCTCGGCTAATGTGTCTCGGCTGATGTGTCTTGGCTAAGGTGTCTTGGCTAAGGTGTCTTGGCTAATGTGTCTTGGCTTAGGTGTCTTGGCTAAGGTGTCTTGGCTAATGTGTCTTGGCTAAAGTGTCTTGGCTAATGTGTCTCGGCTAAGGTGTCTTGGCTAAGGTGTCTTGGCTAATGTGTCTTGGCTAATGTGTCTTGGCTAAGGTGTCTTGGCTAAGGTGTCTTGGCTAAAGTGTCTTGGCTAAGGTGTCTTGGCTAATGTGTCTTGGCTAAGGTGTCTTGGCTAAAGTGTCTTGGCTAAGGTGTCTTGTCTAATGTGTCTTGGCTAAGGTGTCTTGGCTAAGGTGTCTTGGCTAATGTGTCTTGGCTAAGGTGTCTTGGCTAAGGTGTCTTGGCTAATGTGTCTTGGCTAATGTGTCTTGGCTAAGGTGTCTTGGCTAATGTTTCTTGGCTAAGGTGTCTTGGCTAATGTGTCTTGGCTAAGGTGTCTTGGCTAAGGTGTCTTGGCTAAGGTGTCTTGGCTAAGGTGTCTTGGCTAATGTGTCTTGGCTAAAGTGTCTTGGCTAATGTGTCTCGGCTAAGGTGTCTTGGCTAATGTGTCTTGGCTAAGGTGTCTTGGCTAAGGTGTCTCGGCTAAGGTGTCTTGGCTAAGGTGTCTTGGCTAAGGTGTCTTGGCTAAGGTGTCTTGGCTAATGTGTCTTGGCTAAGGTGTCTTGGCTAAGGTGTCTTGGCTAATGTGTCTTGGCTAAAGTGTCTTGGCTAATGTGTCTCGGCTAAGGTGTCTTGGCTAATGTGTCTCGGCTAATGTGTCTTAGCTAAGGTGTCTTGGCTAAGGTGTCTTGGCTAATGTGTCTCGGCTAAGGTGTCTTGGCTAATGTGTCTTGGCTAAAGTGTCTTGGCTAATGTGTCTCGGCTAAGGTGTCTTGGCTAAGGTGTCTTGGCTAATGTGTCTTGGCTAAAGTGTCTTGGCTAATGTGTCTCGGCTAAGGTGTCTTGGCTAATGTGTCTTGGCTAAGGTGTCTTGGCTAAGGTGTCTCGGCTAAGGTGTCTTGGCTAAGGTGTCTTGGCTAAGGTGTCTTGGCTAAGGTGTCTTGGCTAAGGTGTCTTGGCTAATGTGTCTTGGCTAAGGTGTCTTGGCTAAGGTCTCTTGGCTAATGTGTCTTGGCTAAAGTGTCTTGGCTAATGTGTCTCGGCTAAGGTGTCTTGGCTAATGTGTCTTGGCTAATGTGTCTCGGCTAAGGTGTCTTGGCTAAGGTGTCTTGGCTAATGTGTCTCGGCTAATGTGTCTTAGCTAAGGTGTCTTGGCTAAGGTGTCTTGGCTAATGTGTCTCGGCTAAGGTGTCTTGGCTAATGTGTCTTGGCTAAGGTGTCTTGGCTAAGGTGTCTTGGCTAAAGTGTCTTGGCTAAGGTGTCTTGGCTAATGTGTCTTGGCTAAGGTGTCTTGGCTAAGGTGTCTTGGCTAATGTGTCTTGGCTAAGGTGTCTTGGCTAAGGTGTCTTGGCTAAGGTGTCTTGGCTAATGTGTCTTGGCTTAAGTGTCTTGGCGTAGGTGTCTTGGCTAATGTGTCTTGGCTAAGGTGTCTTGGCTAAGGTGTCTTGGCTAATGTGTCTTGGCTAAAGTGTCTTGGCTAATGTGTCTCGGCTAAGGTGTCTTGGCTAATGTGTCTTGGCTAAAGTGTCTCGGCTAATGTGTCTCGGCTAAGGTGTCTTGGCTAAGGTGTCTTGGCTAAGGTGTCTTGGCTAATGTGTCTTGGCTTAGGTGTCTTGGCTAAGGTGTCTTGGCTAATGTGTCTTGGCTAAAGTGTCTTGGCTAATGTGTCTCGGCTAAGGTGTCTTGGCTAAGGTGTCTTGGCTAATGTGTCTCGGCTAATGTGTCTTAGCTAAGGTGTCTTGGCTAAGGTGTCTTGGCTAATGTGTCTCGGCTAAGGTGTCTTGGCTAATGTGTCTTGGCTAAGGTGTCTTGGCTAAGGTGTCTTGGCTAAAGTGTCTTGGCTAAGGTGTCTTGGCTAATGTGTCTTGGCTAAGGTGTCTTGGCTAAGGTGTCTTGGCTAATGTGTCTTGGCTAAGGTGTCTTGGCTAAGGTGTCTTGGCTAAGGTGTCTTGGCTAATGTGTCTTGGCTTAAGTGTCTTGGCGTAGGTGTCTTGGCTAATGTGTCTCGGCTAAGGTGTCTTGGCTAAGGTGTCTTTTCTAAGGTGTCTTGGCTAAGGTGTCTTGGCTTAAGTGTCTTGGCTAAGGTGTCTTGGCTAATGTGTCTTGGCTAAAGTGTCTTGGCTAATGTGTCTCGGCTAAGGTGTCTTGGCTAATGTGTCTTGGCTAAGGTGTCTTGGCTAAGGTGTCTCGGCTAAGGTGTCTTGGCTAAGGTGTCTTGGCTAAGGTGTCTTGGCTAAGGTGTCTTGGCTAATGTGTCTTGGCTAAGGTGTCTTGGCTAAGGTGTCTTGGCTAATGTGTCTTGGCTAAAGTGTCTTGGCTAATGTGTCTCGGCTAAGGTGTCTTGGCTAATGTGTCTCGGCTAATGTGTCTTAGCTAAGGTGTCTTGGCTAAGGTGTCTTGGCTAATGTGTCTCGGCTAAGGTGTCTTGGCTAATGTGTCTTGGCTAAGGTGTCTTGGCTAAGGTGTCTTGGCTAAAGTGTCTTGGCTAAAGTGTCTTGGCTAAGATGTCTTGGCTAAGGTGTCTTGGCTAAGGTGTCTTGGCTAAGGTGTCTTGGCTAATGTGTCTTGGCTAAGGTGTCTTGGCTAAGGTGTCTTGGCTAAGGTGTCTTGGCTAAGGTGTCTTGGCTTAAGTGTCTTGGCGTAGGTGTCTTGGCTAATGTGTCTCGGCTAATGTGTCTTGGCTAAGGTGTCTTGGCTAAGGTGTCTTGGCTAAGGTGTCTTGGCTAATGTGTCTTGGCTTAGGTGTCTTGGCGTAGGTGTCTTGGCTAATGTGTCTCGGCTAAGGTGTCTTGGCTAAGGTGTCTTTTCTAAGGTGTCTTGGCTAAGGTGTCTTGGCTAAGGTGTCTTGGCTAAGGTGTCTTGGCTAATGTGTCTTGGCTAAAGTGTCTTGGCTAATGTGTCTCGGCTAAGGTGTCTTGGCTAATGTGTCTTGGCTAAGGTGTCTTGGCTAAGGTGTCTCGGCTAAGGTGTCTTGGCTAAAGTGTCTTGGCTAAGGTGTCTTGGCTAATGTGTCTTGGCTAAGGTGTCTTGGCTAAGGTGTCTTGGCTAATGTGTCTCGGCTAAGGTGTCTTGGCTAATGTGTCTTGGCTAAGGTGTCTTGGCTAAGGTGTCTTGGCTAATGTGTCTCGGCTAATGTGTCTTAGCTAAGGTGTCTTGGCTAAGGTGTCTTGGCTAATGTGTCTCGGCTAAGGTGTCTTGGCTAATGTGTCTTGGCTAAGGTGTCTTGGCTAAGGTGTCTTGGCTAAAGTGTCTTGGCTAAGGTGTCTTGGCTAAGGTGTCTTGGCTAAGGTGTCTTGGCTAATGTGTCTTGGCTAATGTGTCTTGGCTAAGGTGTCTTGGCTAAGGTGTCTTGGCTAATGTGTCTTGGCTTAAGTGTCTTGGCGTAGGTGTCTTGGCTAATGTGTCTCGGCTAAGGTGTCTTGGCTAAGGTGTCTTTTCTAAGGTGTCTTGGCTAAGGTGTCTTGGCTAAGGTGTCTTGGCTAAGGTGTCTTGGCTAATGTGTCTTGGCTAAAGTGTCTTGGCTAATGTGTCTCGGCTAAGGTGTCTTGGCTAATGTGTCTTGGCTAAGGTGTCTTGGCTAATGTGTCTCGGCTAAGGTATCTTGGCTAAGGTGTCTTGGCTAAGGTGTCTTGGCTAAGGTGTCTTGGCTAAGGTGTCTTGGCTAATGTGTCTTGGCTAAGGTGTCTTGGCTAATGCGTCTTGGCTAATGTGTCTTGGCTAATGTGTCTTGGCTAATGTGTCTTGGCTAAGGTGTCTTGGCTAATGTGTCTTGGCTAAGGTGTCTTGGCTAACGTGTCTCGGCTAATGTGTCATGGCTAATGTGTCTTGGCTAATGTGTCTTGGCTAAGGTGTCTTGGCTAAGGTGTCTTGGCTAATGTGTCTTGGCTAAGGTGTCTTGGCTAAGGTGTCTTGGCTAAGGTGTCTTGGCTAAAGTGTCTTGGCTAATGTGTCTCGGCTAAGGTGTCTTGGCTAATGTGTCTTGGCTAAGGTGTCTTGGCTAAGGTGTCTTGGCTAATGTGTCTCGGCTAAGGTGTCTTGGCTAAGGTGTCTTGGCTAAGGTGTCTTGGCTAAGGTGTCTTGGCTAAAGTGTCTTGGCTAAGGTGTCTTGGCTAAGGTGTCTTGGCTAAGGTGTCTTGGCTAATGTGTCTCGGCTAAGGTGTCTTGGCTAAGGTGTCTTGGCTAATGTGTCTTGGCTAAGGTGTCTTGGCTAATGTGTCTTGGCTAATGTGTCTTGGCTAATGTGTCTTGGCTAATGTGTCTTGGCTAATGTGTCTCGGCTAATGTGTCTTGGCTAATGTGTCTTGGCTAAAGTGTCTTGGCTAAGGTGTCTTGGCTAAGGTGTCTTGGCTAAGGTGTCTTGGCTAAGGTGTCTTGGCTAAGGTGTCTTGGCTAATGTGTCTTGGCTAATGTGTCTTGGCTAAAGTGTCTTGGCTAAGGTGTCTTGGCTAAAGTGTCTTGGCTAAGGTGTCTTGGCTAAGGTGTCTTGGCTAAGGTGTCTTGGCTAAGGTGTCTTGGCTAATGTGTCTCGGCTAAGGTTTCTTGGCTAAAGTGTCTTGGCCAATGTGTCTTGGCTAAGGTGTCTTGGCTAAGGTGTCTTGGCTAATGTGTCTCGGCTAAGGTGTCTTGGCTAAGGTGTCTTGGCTGAGGTGTCTTGGCTAAGGTGTCTTGGCTAAGGTGTCTTGGCTAAGGTGTCTTGGCTAAGGTGTCTTGGCTAAGGTGTCTTGGCTAATGTGTCTTGGCTAAGGTGTCTTGGCTAAGGTGTCTTGGCTAATGTGTCTCGGCTAAGGTGTCTTGGCTAATGTGTCTTGGCTAAGGTGTCTTGGCTAATGTGTCTTGGCTTATGTGTCTTGGCTAATGTGTCTTGGCTAAAGTGTCTTGGCTAAGGTGTCTTGGCTAATGTGTCTTGGCTAAGGTGTCTTGGCTAAAGTGTCTTGGCTAATGTGTCTCGGCTAAAGTGTCTTGGCTAAGGTGTCTTGGCTAATGTGTCTTTTCTAAGGTGTCTTGGCTAATGTGTCTCGGCTAAGGTGTCTTGGCTAAGGTGTCTTGGCTAAGGTGTCTTGGCTAAGGTGTCTTGGCTAAGGTGTCTTGGCTAAGGTGTCTTGGCTAATGTGTCTTGGCTAAGGTGTCTTGGCTAAGGTGTCTTGGCTAATGTGTCTCGGCTAAGGTGTCTTGGCTAATGTGTCTTGGCTAAGGTGTCTTGGCTAAGGTGTCTTGGCTAATGTGTCTTGGCTAAGGTGTCTTGGCTAATGTGTCTTGGATAATGTGTCTTGGCTAATGTGTCTTGGCTAAAGTGTCTTGGCTAAGGTGTCTTGGCTAAAGTGTCTTGGCTAAGGTGTCTTGGCTAAGGTGTCTTGGCTAATGTGTCTCGGCTAAGGTGTCTTGGCTAAAGTGTCTTGGCTAATGTGTCTTGGCTAAGGTGTCTTGGCTAAGGTGTCTTGGCTAATGTGTCTCGGCTAAGGTGTCTTGGCTAAAGTGTCTTGGCTAATGTGTCTTGGCTAAGGTGTCTTGGCTAAGGTGTCTTGGCTAATGTGTCTCGGCTAAGGTGTCTTGGCTAATGTGTCTTGGCTAAGGTGTCTTGGCTAAGGTGTCTTGGCTAATGTGTCTTGGCTAAGGTGTCTTGGCTAATGTGTCTTGGCTAATGTGTCTTGGCTAATGTGTCTTGGCTAATGTGTCTTGGCTAAAGTGTCTTGGCTAAGGTGTCTTGGCTAAAGTGTCTTGGCTAAGGTGTCTTGGCTAAGGTGTCTTGGCTAATGTGTCTCGGCTAAGGTGTCTTGGCTAAAGTGTCTTGGCTAATGTGTCTTGGCTAAGGTGTCTTGGCTAAGGTGTCTTGGCTAATGTGTCTCGGCTAAGGTGTCTTGGCTAAGGTGTCTTGGCTAAGGTGTCTTGGCTAAGGTGTCTTGGCTAAGGTGTCTTGGCTAAGGTGTCTTGGCTAAGGTGTCTTGGCTAAGGTGTCTTGGCTAATGTGTCTCGGCTAAGGTGTCTTGGCTAATGTGTCTTGGCTAAGGTGTCTTGGCTAATGTGTCTTGGCTAAGGTGTCTTGGCTAATGTGTCTTGGCTAATGTGTCCTGGCTAATGTGTCTTGGCTAAGGTGTCTTGGCTAAGGTGTGTTGGCTAATGTGTCTTGGCTAATGTGTCTTGGCTAAGGTGTCTTGGCTATAGTGTCTTGGCTAATGTGTCTTTTCTAAGGTGTCTTGGCTAATGTGTCTCGGCTAAGGTGTCTTGGCTAAGGTGTCTTGGCTAAGGTGTCTTGGCTAAGGTGTCTTGGCTAAGGTGTCTTGGCTAATGTGTCTTGGCTAAGGTGTCTTGGCTAATGTGTCTTGGCTAAGGTGTCTTGGCTAATGTGTCTCGGCTAAGGTGTCTTGGCTAATGTGTCTTGGCTAAGGTGTCTTGGCTAATGTGTCTTGGCTAAGGTGTCTTGGCTAATGTGTCTTGGCTAAAGTGTCTTGGCTAAGGTGTCTTGGCTAATGTGTCTTGGCTAAGGTGTCTTGGCTAAAGTGTCTTGGCTAATGTGTCTCGGCTAAGGTGTCTTGGCTATAGTGTCTTGGCTAATGTGTCTTTTCTAAGGTGTCTTGGCTAATGTGTCTCGGCTAAGGTGTCTTGGCTAAGGTGTCTTGGCTAAGGTGTCTTGGCTAAGGTGTCTTGGCTAAGGTGTCTTGGCTAAGGTGTCTTGGCTAAGGTGTCTTGGCTAATGTGTCTTGGCTAAGGTGTCTTGGCTAAGGTGTCTTGGCTAATGTGTCTCGGCTAAGGTGTCTTGGCTAATGTGTCTTGGCTAAGGTGTCTTGGCTAAGGTGTCTTGGCTAAGGTGTCTTGGCTAATGTGTCTTGGCTAAGGTGTCTTGGCTAATGTGTCTTGGCTAAGGTGTCTTGGCTAATGTGTCTTGGCTAAAGTGTCTTGGCTAAGGTGTCTTGGCTAAAGTGTCTTGGCTAAGGTGTCTTGGCTAAGGTGTCTTGGCTAATGTGTCTCGGCTAAGGTGTCTTGGCTAAAGTGTCTTGGCTAATGTGTCTTGGCTAAGGTGTCTTGGCTAAGGTGTCTTGGCTAATGTGTCTCGGCTAAGGTGTCTTGGCTAAGGTGTCTTAGCTAAGGTGTCTTGGCTAATGTGTTTTGGCTAAGGTGTCTTGGCTAAGGTGTCTTGGCTAAAGTGTCTTGGCTAAGGTGTATTGGCTAAAGTGTCTTGGCTAAGGTGTCTTGGCTAATGTGTCTTGGCTAATGTGTCTTGGCTAAGGTGTCTTGGCTAAGGTGTCTTGGCTAAGGTGTCTTGGCTAAGGTGTCTTGGCTAAGGTGTCTTGGCTAATGTGTCTCGGCTAAGGTGTCTTGGCTAAGGTGTCTTGGCTAATGTGTCTTGGCTAAGGTGTCTTGGCTAAGGTGTCTTGGCTAAGGTGTCTTGGCTTAGGTTTTTTTTTTTTTTTTTTTTTTCAAGGAGAGATAAAATCTTCTTAGACACCACCAACGGTGACATGGGATTTTTACCGAGTAAAAAAACTCTCCTTGGCTACATAGTGTTGCTGCCACCACCCACGGGATCACCTCACGTTATAACTTCACGGGTGGGGCTCTACAATGGACTTAGTCCACACCTTAACTTAACACCATAGACTATTCAACGGGACGAGACGTACATTCAGGGTTCAGTTCAGACTTTCAATATCCACAAGTACTCACCGACACTCAAACACACACTGACACATAAAGCACATGAAGCAAAACACATCACACATAACTCCCTTCACACTCGGCCAAGTCTTTGGTCCACCCTCCAGGCGTGCTGAAGTTTTGTGGCGATCAATCGCATAGCTAATGCCACGGCATCCCACTTTCTGCAGTCCTCGATCATTAGCTCGACCAGGTTGCCTTTGTTGATTGTTGAACCACACTTTTCACTGGCTTCATGCCGTTCGTCGACAAATCTGGGGCAGTGGAAGAGCACGTGTTCGGCTGTTTCATCTACGGTCACGCATACTGGGCACCTCGAGGAACTCGTGTGCTGGTACTTGTGAAGGTAACTCCTGAAGCACCCATGGCCAGTAAGGAATTGGGTCACAAAGAAATTCACTTCTCCATGCTTCCTATCAATCCATACCTAAGTTCGGGATAAGTGCATGTGTCCAACGTCCTTTGGTGGAGAGGTCCCATTCTGCCTGCCACTTCGCCCTGGATATAGTCCTAGCGGAGGACCTGGACATTCTCGCTCCGATAATGCCGCTACCTCCGGAACACTCACAGTCTTCTGCCAAGATGATGCAAATAGGCATCATATTAGCCACCACACATGCCGCCGAGTACGAAGTTGTCCTATAGGCGCAGATCACTCTCAGCGCTAGCAACCGATACACCCTATTTACAACACGCTGATTCGCCTTAACCGCCAGAATATGCGCCCAGTTTCCGGCATTGTATCTCAGGCGTGTAGTAGCTACATCGGCGAGAAGTCGTCTGCTACTACTCTTGGGACCACCAGTGTTTGGCATGATCGACATCAACGTATTTGCAGCTTTGGTGGCATTGCTGCAGGCGTACTCGAGATGCTTCTGGAAGCTAAGACGATCGTCGATGACCTTTCCCAGGTACTTCAGTTGCCGTACGGAAGCAATGAGCTCCGTGCCCACGCGAAAGCGCGCTGTTTTAATCACCTTATGGCTGCTGATCAACAGGAACTCTGTCTTGTTATGCGCAATGCCTAGTTTAACGTTTCGCATCCATGACTCTACTCTACCTACAGAGTCGGAGGCGAGGAACTCGATCTCCTCTATAGATTCGCCAAGGACCGTTAAAGCGATATCGTCGGCGAAACCAGTCAACTCCGCT
This sequence comes from Anopheles funestus, assembly GCF_943734845.2. Classification (NCBI taxonomy): domain Eukaryota; kingdom Metazoa; phylum Arthropoda; class Insecta; order Diptera; family Culicidae; genus Anopheles; species Anopheles funestus. The sequence continues at coordinate 46,228 of NW_026045316.1, forward strand.
CCTGGAGGTAGTTTGAGGCGCAGAACTCCGTCGTACATTACGTTCCACAAAGTTGGACCGAGGATCGAACCTTGTGGAACTCCAGCCTTGATGTCCATTGACTGAATGCCTCGTTCGGTGTCGTACATAAGCACTCGTTGCTCTAGATAGCTCCTGAGCAGCCTGCAGAGGTACGGGGGTACCATCATGTTGTCCAGAGCGAGTGCTATGGCTTCCCAACTGGCGCTGTTAAACGCGTTCTTCACGTCTAGCGTGATAACTGCGCAGTAGCGATTTCCCGTTCGCTTCCTCGCGAAAGCGTTGCGCGCCCTCTCCAGCACTGCAGCAACCGCGTCTCCAGTAGACCGCTTCTTCCGGAACCCAAACTGCCTGTCCGACAGACCACTGCTTCCTTCCGTGAGGACCACTAAGCGGTTTAGTATCAGTATCTCTAATACTTTAGCGAAGCTGTCAATAACCCCTAATGGCCTTAGCGCCGACGAGGCACCAGGTGGTTTGCCGGGTTTCTGGAGGAGGACGAGCCTCTGTCTCTTCCACACCGAGGGGAAGTGGCCAGTATTGAAGAAACGTTGGAAAACGTTCCGGAAAACTTCTGGATGTACTTTGATAGCGGCCACGGTCGCTTCGACCGGAATACCATCGGGGCCAGGAGCCTTGCAAAGTTTCAGCCTATCCGTTGCCTTCAATATTTCGTCGATGGTTACCGAATCGGGAATCACTTCTGGAGAACGAAAGGTTTCACTCAAGATCGGTTTCTCGTGGCAGGGAAAGAGCTCTTCAACTATGCTTTTTAGTTTATGGGGACATCTTTCTCGGGGGAGATCGTGTCCCGAAAGCTTGCCCAATAATTGACGGTACGCCCCGAAGGGATTGCTATTTGCCTCTTCACAAAGAGCATTAAAACACCGTCGCTTGCTGAACTTGATCTCACGCTTAAGGTTCGACCTAGAAGAGATGTAGGCAGCTTTCAACTCTTCTCTGCGTAACGTCGTGGTTGAGCGTTGCAATATCCTTCGAGCTTCGATGCAACGGACACGCAATCTAGCAATGGTGCTATTCCACCAGTAAGCTGACCGTTTCTGACGCGATCCTGGTATTTTCCGCGGCATGGTGGCATCACAGGCTGTGGTAGCTGCAGAAACGATATCAGCGGCAGAGGTGCAGTCTGCAAAACCACCCATGCGCAGGGCGTCGTGGAATTAGGCATCATCAAAATGATGCCTTTTCCATGTGGTAAACCACGTGAACCGTGCGCATATAGCGCGCTGGCTAACGGCCTTGTAGCGTATCACCCTGTGGTCACTAAGAGTGAATGCATCGCTCACTCTCCAGTTCATCGCGCTTGCCAGGGACGGGCTACAGAACGTCACATCTATAACAGATGTTCTGTCATTTCTCTCGAAGGTTGGAGTAGAGCCCACATTTGCGACCACCAGGTCGAACCTCGCTAGGAACTCCAAAACCGCATTTCCCCTGTTGTTTGTTAGCTTACTGCCCCATTCAGTGGCCCAAGCGTTGAAATCTCCAGCAACTACTACCGGTTTCAAGTCACCTAGTTCATCTGTCAGCCTACTTAGCATCTGTGCAAACTTTTCATCATCCCAGCTAGGCAGAAGGTGACGTTATTTACTGTCGCGATAACGAAGCCGTCGAAGCAGCAGGAAACTATACTTTGGATCGGTAACGCTCCGCACGCCCAGACTGCGGCAGTGCCAGAGGGATCGAATGCCCAGTTTCTGCACCCTCTTGGAATTCGATATGGTTCGGATAAGAGCGCCACATCTCCTTTCTCTTCCTTCACCACTTGGCTAAGCAGGTCTTGGGCCGCTTTACAATGGTTCAGGTTGTGTTGAACTACTTCCATACTGGTGGTGGTTTTCTGACCGCCGAGCAGTATGGACCGCCAGTCTGGTGTGCGTTATCTCCCGGCGCGCACAGGACACACTTCGAGGGTTTATTGCAGGTTCTTGCTAAGTGCCCTTTCTCGCCGCAGCGCATGCAGTTTTCAGTCCTGTCTGGTCCATTGCAGTTACGCGCCTGGTGGCCAAAGTCCCAGCAGCGGAAGCATCTGTTTGTTTGTGTAACCAGTCTAACCGGACAGATTGACCAACCGATTTTGACCCGAGCCGCCTGCATCACAAGGGACGAAAGCTTGACCGGCATCTTTATACGAGCCGTCTGCATGCCATTGTACGATGGCTTTAATACCACCTCCAGCTTTACGCCTTCAGAGTCGAACTGTTTTCTCAGGTCACGCTCAACGTCGGAGACCTGCACTTCTTCGTCGATGTAGCGACACTCTATAGTGTCAAACTGGCTTAACACTTTAACCTCGCCTGCAGCGCCTACTGACTGTTTTAGTTGCTCCTCGAAGGTAGCGCCACTAATCCCCTCGCTTCTCTTTAGTTCGAAGAGAAGTTTTCCGTTCTGCGTGCGACGGACCCTGGTCACATTTTCTCCGAGCGAGTGCAGCGATGGGTCTGCCTTTAATTTGTGAAGTATCTCCGCATGTGAACTGGCTTCATTTACCGACACAACAATAGCCTCTGCTCTGTGGCGTCTTAGAACAGACTGCGTGCGGTTTACTTCGAACTCTGGGAGGTTGGGCTTCTTTTTGCCTTTTTTAACCACTGTGCTACACTGATATTGCTCATCAACGTTGCTCTCGGGAGCCGTTGCCGACGTGCTTTGAACATCGCATTTTGCTCTCTTCTGGATTTCCGTGACCTCCTCCGGCGTGCGAACATTTCTACCCCTTTTGAAGGATGCCGGCGTATGTAAAGGTTGGCCGTCCTTCAAGGCATCTTGTACGCTTTTTTCTGCAAGTTCTGCACGTATCTTTAGCGTCACCATTTCACGCTCCGCGTTGGTTAAGACCGACAGAAGTCTCACTGCCATCTTTTTAATCGGAGCATGCACATTGTTCCTGTCCTTGGTGAAGAGGTGAAGTTCTCTTGCCGTACACAGGGCTTCCTGCAAAATACTACCGATTTTCGTGGCTAAGGTGTCTTGGCTAATGTGTCTCGGCTAAGGTGTCTTGGCTAAGGTGTCTTGGCTAAGGTGTCTTGGCTAAGGTGTCTTGGCTAAGGTGTCGTGGCTAAGGTGTCTTGGCTAAGGTGTCTTGGCTAAGGTGTCTTGGCTAAGGTGTCTTGGCTAAGGTGTCTTGGCTAATGTATCTTGGCTAAGGTGTCTTGGCTAATGTGTCTCGGCTAAGGTGTCTTGGCTAAGGTGTCTTGGCTAAGGTGTCTTGGCTTATGTGTCTTGGCTAAAGTGTCTTGGCTAAGGTGTCTTGGCTAATGTGTCTCGGCTAAGGTGTCTTGGCTGAGGTGTCTTGGCTAAGATGTCTCGACTAATGTGTCTTGGCTAAGGTGTCTTAGCTAAGGTGTCTTGACTAATGTGTCTTGGCTAAGGTGTCTTGGCTTATGTGTCTTGGCTAAGGTGTCTTGGCTAAGGTGTCTTGGCTAAGGTGTCTTGGCTAAGGTGTCTTGGCTAAGGTGTCTTGGCTAATGTGTCTTGGCTAAGGTGTCTTGGCTAAGGTGTCTTGGCTAAGGTGTCTTGGCTAATGTGTCTTAGCTAATGTGTCTCGGCTAAGGTGTCTTGGCTAATGTGTCTTGGCTAAGGTGTCTTGGCTACGGTGTATTGGCTAAGGTGTCTTGGCTAAGGTGTCTTGGCTAATGTGTCTCGGCTAAGGTGTCTTGGCTAATGTGTTTTGGCTAAGGTGTCTTGGCTAAGGTGTCTTGGCTAAGGTGTCTTGGCTAAGGTGTCTTGGCTAAGGTGTCTTGGCTAATGTGTCTTGGCTAAGGTGTCTTGGCTAAGGTGTCTTGGCTAATGTGTCTTGGCTAAGGTGTCTTGGCTAATGTGTCGTGGCTAAGGTGTCTTGGCTAAGGTGTCTTGGCTAAAGTGTCTTGGCTAAGGTGTCTTGGCTACGGTGTATTGGCTTAGGTGTCTTGGCTAAGGTGTCTTGGCTAAGGTGTCTCGGCTAAGGTGTCTTGGCCAAGGTGTCTTGGCTAATGTGTCTCGGCTAAGGTGTCTTGGCTAAGGTGTCTTGGCTAAGGTGTCTTGGCTAATGTGTCTTGGCTAAGGTGTCTTGGCTAAGGTGTCTTGGCTAAGGTGTCTTGGCTAATGTGTCTTGGCTAAGGTGTCTTGGCTAAGGTGTCTTGGCTAAGGTGTCTTGGCTAATGTGTCTTGGCTAATGTGTCTCGGCTAAGGTGTCTTGACTAAGGTGTCTTGGCTAAGGTGTCTTGGCTAATGTGTCTCGGCTAAGGTGTCTTTTCTAATGTGTCTTGGCTAAGGTGTCTTGGCTAAGGAGTCTTGGCTAAAGTGTCTTGGCTAAGGTGTCTTGGCTACGGTGTATTGGCTTAGGTGTCTTGGCTAAGGTGTCTTGGCTAATGTGTCTCGGCTAAGGTGTCTTGGCTAATGTGTTTTGGCTAAGGTGTTTTGGCTAAGGTGTCTTGGCTAATGTGTCTTGGCTAATGTGTCTTGGCTAATGTGTCTTGGCTAAGGTGTCTTAGCTAAGGTGTCTTGGCTAATGTGTTTTGGCTAAGGTGTCTTGGCTAAGGTGTCTTGGCTAAGGTGTCTTGGCTAATGTGTCTCGGCTAAGGTGTCTTGGCTAATGTGTCTTGGCTAAGGTGTCTTGGCTAAGGTGTCTTGGCTAAGGTGTCTTGGCTAAGGTGTCTTGGCTAAGGTGTCTTGGCTAAGGTGTCTTGGCTAATGTGTCTTGGCTAAGGTGTCTTGGCTAAGGTGTCTTGGCTAAGGTGTCTTGGCTAATGTGTCTCGGCTAAGGTGTCTTGGCTAAGGTGTCTTGGCTTATGTGTCTTGGCTAATGTGTCTTGGCTAAGGTGTCTTGGCTAAGGTGTCTTGGCTAATGTGTCTCGGCTAAGGTGTCTTGGCTTATGTGTCTTGGCTAAGGTGTCTTGGCTAATGTGTCTTGGCTAATGTGTCTTGGCTAAGGTGTCTTGGCTAAGGTGTCTTGGCTAAGGTGTCTTGGCTAAGGTGTCTTGGCCAAGGTGTCTTGGCTAATGTGTCTCGGCTAAGGTGTCTTGGCTAATGTGTCTTGGCTAAGGTGTCTTGGCTAAGGTGTCTTGGCTAAGGTGTCTTGGCTAAGGTGTCTTGGCTAAGGTGTCTTGGCTAAGGTGTCTTGGCTAAGGTGTCTTGGCTAATGTGTCTCGGCTAAGGTGTCTTGGCTTATGTGTCTTGGCTAAGGTGTCTTGGCTAATGTGTCTTGGCTAATGTGTCTTGGCTAAGGTGTCTTGGCTAAGGTGTCTTGGCTAAGGTGTCTTGGCTAAGGTGTCTTGGCCAAGGTGTCTTGGCTAATGTGTCTCGGCTAAGGTGTCTTGGCTAATGTGTCTTGGCTAAGGTGTCTTGGCTAAGGTGTCTTGGCTAAGGTGTCTTGGCTAAGGTGTCTTGGCTAAGGTGTCTTGGCTAAGGTGTCTTGGCTAAGGTGTCTTGGCTAATGTGTCTCGGCTAAGGTGTCTTGGCTAATGTGTCTTGGCTAAGGTGTCTTGGCTAAGGTGTCTTGGCTAAGGTGTCTTGGCTAAGGTGCCTTGGCTACGGTGTCTTGGCTAAGGTGTCTTGGCTAATGTGTCTTGGCTAAGGTGTCTTGGCTAAGGTGTCTTGGCTAATGTGTCTTGGCTAAGGTGTCTTGGCTAATGTGTCTTGGCTAAGGTGTCTTGGCTAAGGTGTCTTGGCTAATGTGTCTCGGCTAATGTGTCTTGGCTAATGTGTCTTAGCTAATGTGTCTTGGCTAAGGTGTCTTGGCTAAGGTGTCTTGGCTAAGGTGTCTTGGCTAATGTGTCTCGCCTAAGGTGTCTTGGCTAAGGTGTCTTGGCTAAGGTGTCTTGGCTAAGGTGTCTTGGCTAAGGTGTCTTGGCTAAGGTGTCTTGGCTAATGTGTCTTGGCTAATGTGTCTTGGCTAATGTGTCTTGGCTAATGTGTCTCGGCTAATGTGTCTTGGCTAATGTGTCTTAGCTAATGTGTCTTGGCTAAGGTGTCTTGGCTAAGGTGTCTTGGCTAAGGTGTCTTGGCTAAGGTGTCTTGGCTAAGGTGTCTTGGCTAATGTGTCTCGGCTAAGGTGTCTTGGCTAAGGTGTCTTGGCTAATGTGTCTTGGCTAAGGTGTCTTGGCTAAGGTGTCTTGGCTAATGTGTCTTGGCTAAGGTGTCTTGGCTAATGTGTCTTGGCTAAGGTGTCTTGGCTAAGGTGTCTTGGCTAATGTGTCTCGGCTAATGTGTCTTGGCTAATGTGTCTTAGCTAATGTGTCTTGGCTAAGGTGTCTTGGCTAAGGTGTCTTGGCTAAGGTGTCTTGGCTAATGTGTCTCGCCTAAGGTGTCTTGGCTAAGGTGTCTTGGCTAAGGTGTCTTGGCTAATGTGTCTTGGCTAATGTGTCTTGGCTAATGTGTCTTGGCTAATGTGTCTCGGCTAATGTGTCTTGGCTAATGTGTCTTAGCTAATGTGTCTTGGCTAAGGTGTCTTGGCTAAGGTGTCTTGGCTAAGGTGTCTTGGCTAAGGTGTCTTGGCTAAGGTGTCTTGGCTAAGGTGTCTTGGCTAAGGTGTCTTGGCTAAGGTGTCTTGGCTAATGTGTCTCGGCTAAGGTGTCTTGGCTAATGTGTCTTGGCTAAGGTGTCTTGGCTAAGGTGTCTTGGCTAAGGTGTCTTGGCTAATGTGTCTTGGCTAGGGTGTCTTGGCTAAGGTGTCTTGGCTAAGGTGTCTTGGCTAAGGTGTCTTGGCTAAGGTGTCTTGGCTAATGTGTCTTGGCTAAGGTGTCTTGGCTAAGGTGTCTTGGCTAAGGTGTCTTGGCTAATGTGTCTCGGCTAAGGTGTCTTGGCTAAGGTGTCTTGGCTTATGTGTCTTGGCTAATGTGTCTTGGCTAAGGTGTCTTGGCTAAGGTGTCTTGGCTAATGTGTCTCGGCTAAGGTGTCTTGGCTTATGTGTCTTGGCTAAGGTGTCTTGGCTAATGTGTCTTGGCTAATGTGTCTTGGCTAAGGTGTCTTGGCTAAGGTGTCTTGGCTAAGGTGTCTTGGCTAAGGTGTCTTGGCCAAGGTGTCTTGGCTAATGTGTCTCGGCTAAGGTGTCTTGGCTAATGTGTCTTGGCTAAGGTGTCTTGGCTAAGGTGTCTTGGCTAAGGTGTCTTGGCTAAGGTGTCTTGGCTAAGGTGTCTTGGCTAAGGTGTCTTGGCTAAGGTGTCTTGGCTAATGTGTCTCGGCTAAGGTGTCTTGGCTTATGTGTCTTGGCTAAGGTGTCTTGGCTAATGTGTCTTGGCTAATGTGTCTTGGCTAAGGTGTCTTGGCTAAGGTGTCTTGGCTAAGGTGTCTTGGCTAAGGTGTCTTGGCCAAGGTGTCTTGGCTAATGTGTCTCGGCTAAGGTGTCTTGGCTAATGTGTCTTGGCTAAGGTGTCTTGGCTAAGGTGTCTTGGCTAAGGTGTCTTGGCTAAGGTGTCTTGGCTAAGGTGTCTTGGCTAAGGTGTCTTGGCTAAGGTGTCTTGGCTAATGTGTCTCGGCTAAGGTGTCTTGGCTAATGTGTCTTGGCTAAGGTGTCTTGGCTAAGGTGTCTTGGCTAAGGTGTCTTGGCTAAGGTGCCTTGGCTACGGTGTCTTGGCTAAGGTGTCTTGGCTAATGTGTCTTGGCTAAGGTGTCTTGGCTAAGGTGTCTTGGCTAATGTGTCTTGGCTAAGGTGTCTTGGCTAATGTGTCTTGGCTAAGGTGTCTTGGCTAAGGTGTCTTGGCTAATGTGTCTCGGCTAATGTGTCTTGGCTAATGTGTCTTAGCTAATGTGTCTTGGCTAAGGTGTCTTGGCTAAGGTGTCTTGGCTAAGGTGTCTTGGCTAATGTGTCTCGCCTAAGGTGTCTTGGCTAAGGTGTCTTGGCTAAGGTGTCTTGGCTAAGGTGTCTTGGCTAAGGTGTCTTGGCTAAGGTGTCTTGGCTAATGTGTCTTGGCTAATGTGTCTTGGCTAATGTGTCTTGGCTAATGTGTCTCGGCTAATGTGTCTTGGCTAATGTGTCTTAGCTAATGTGTCTTGGCTAAGGTGTCTTGGCTAAGGTGTCTTGGCTAAGGTGTCTTGGCTAAGGTGTCTTGGCTAAGGTGTCTTGGCTAATGTGTCTTGGCTAATGTGTCTCGGCTAATGTGTCTTGGCTAATGTGTCTTAGCTAATGTGTCTTGGCTAAGGTGTCTTGGCTAAGGTGTCTTGGCTAAGGTGTCTTGGCTAAGGTGTCTTGGCTAAGGTGCCTTGGCTACGGTGTCTTGGCTAAGGTGTCTTGGCTAATGTGTCTTGGCTAAGGTGTCTTGGCTAAGGTGTCTTGGCTAATGTGTCTTGGCTAAGGTGTCTTGGCTAATGTGTCTTGGCTAAGGTGTCTTGGCTAAGGTGTCTTGGCTAATGTGTCTCGCCTAAGGTGTCTTGGCTAAGGTGTCTTGGCTAAGGTGTCTTGGCTAAGGTGTCTTGGCTAAGGTGTCTTGGCTAAGGTGTCTTGGCTAATGTGTCTTGGCTAATGTGTCTTGGCTAATGTGTCTTGGCTAATGTGTCTCGGCTAATGTGTCTTGGCTAATGTGTCTTAGCTAATGTGTCTTGGCTAAGGTGTCTTGGCTAAGGTGTCTTGGCTAAGGTGTCTTGGCTAAGGTGTCTTGGCTAAGGTGTCTTGGCTAATGTGTCTCGGCTAAGGTGTCTTGGCTAATGTGTCTTGGCTAAGGTGTCTTGGCTAAGGTGTCTTGGCTAAGGTGTCTTGGCTAATGTGTCTTGGCTAGGGTGTCTTGGCTAAGGTGTCTTGGCTAAGGTGTCTTGGCTAAGGTGTCTTGGCTAATGTGTCTTGGCTAATGTGTCTCGGCTAAGGTGTCTTGGCTAAGGTGTCTTGGCTAAGGTGCCTTGGCTACGGTGTCTTGGCTAAGGTGTCTTGGCTAATGTGTCTTGGCTAAGGTGTCTTGGCTAATGTGTCTTGGCTAATGTGTCTTGGCTAATGTGTCTTGGCTAAGGTGTCTTGGCTAAGGTGTCTTGGCTAAGGTGTCTTGGCTAAGGTGTCTTGGCTAAGGTGTCTTGGCTAAGGTGTCTTGGCTAAGGTGTCTTGGCTACGGTGTACTGGCTTAGGTGTCTTGGCTAAGGTGTCTTGGCTAATGTGTCTCGGTTAAGGTGTCTTGGCTAATGTGTTTTGGCTAAGGTGTTTTGGCTAAGGTGTCTTGGCTAATGTGTCTTGGCTAATGTGTCTTGGCTAATGTGTCTTGGCTAAGGTGTCTTAGCTAAGGTGTCTTGGCTAATGTGTTTTGGCTAAGGTGTCTTGGCTAAGGTGTCTTGGCTAAGGTGTCTTGGCTAAGGTGTCGTGGCTAAGGTGTCTTGGCTAATGTGTCTTGGCTAAGGTGTCTTGGCTAAGGTGTCTTGGCTAATGTGTCTTGGCTAAGGTGTCGTGGCTAAGGTGTCTTGGCTAAGGTGTCTTGGCTAAGGTGTCTTGGCTAATGTGTCTTGGCTAAGGTGTCTTGGCTAAGGTGTCTTGGCTAAGGTGTCTTGGCTAATGTGTCTTGGCTAATGTGTCTCGGCTAAGGTGTCTTGGCTAATGTGTCTTGGCTAAGATGTCTTGGCTACGGTGTATTGGCTAAGGTGTCTTGGCTAATGTGTCTTGGCTAAAGTGTCTTGGCTTAGGTGTCTTGGCTAATGTGTCTTGGCTAAAGTGTCTTGGCTAATGTGTCTTGGCTAATGTGTCTTGGCTAAGGTGTCTTGGCTAAGGTGTCTTGGCTAAGGTGTCTTGGCTAAGGTGTCTTGGCTAAGGTGTCTTGGCTAATGTGTCTTGGCTAAGGTGTCTTGGCTAATGTGTCGTGGCTAAGGTGTCTTGGCTAAGGTGTCTTGGCTAAAGTGTCTTGGCTAAGGTGTCTTGGCTACGGTGTATTGGCTTAGGTGTCTTGGCTAAGGTGTCTTGGCTAAGGTGTCTCGGCTAAGGTGTCTTGGCTAAGGTGTCTTGGCTAAGGTGTCTTGGCTAAGGTGTCTTGGCTAAGGTGTCGTGGCTAAGGTGTCTTGGCTAAGGTGTCTTGGCTAAGGTGTCTTGGCTAAGGTGTCTTGGCTAAAGTGTCTTGGCTAAGGTGTCTTGGCTACGGTGTATTGGCTAAGGTGTCTTGGCTAAGGTGTCTTGGCTAATGTGTCTCGGCTAAGGTGTCTTGGCTAAGGTGTCTTGGCTAAGGTGTCTTGGCTAAGGTGTCTTGGCTAAGGTGTCGTGGCTAAGGTGTCTTGGCTAAGGTGTCTTGGCTAAGGTGTCTTGGCTAAGGTGTCTTGGCTAAGGTGTCTTGGCTAATGTGTCTTGGCTAAGGTGTCTTGGCTAATGTGTCTCGGCTAAGGTGTCTTGGCTAAGGTGTCTTGGCTAAGGTGTCTTGGCTAATGTGTCTTGGCTAAAGTGTCTTGGCTAAGGTGTCTTGGCTAATGTGTCTCGGCTAAGGTGTCTTGGCTGAGGTGTCTTGGCTAAGATGTCTCGACTAATGTGTCTTGGCTAAGGTGTCTTAGCTAAGGTGTCTTGGCTAATGTGTCTTGGCTAAGGTGTCTTGGCTAATGTGTCTTGGCTAAGGTGTCTTGGCTAAGGTGTCTTGGCTAAGGTGTCTTGGCTAAGGTGTCTTGGCTAAGGTGTCTTGGCTAATGTGTCTTGGCTAAGGTGTCTTGGCTAAGGTGTCTTGGCTAAGGTGTCTTGGCTAATGTGTCTTGGCTAATGTGTCTTGGCTAAGGTGTCTTGGCTAAGGTGTCTTGGCTACGGTGTATTGGCTTAGGTGTCTTGGCTAAGGTGTCTTGGCTAATGTGTCTCGGCTAAGGTGTCTTGGCTAATGTGTCTTGGCTAAGGTGTCTTGGCTAATGTGTCTTGGCTAAGGTGTCTTGGCTAAGGTGTCTTGGCTAAGGTGTCTTGGCTAAGGTGTCTTGGCTAAGGTGTCTTGGCTAATGTGTCTTGGCTAAGGTGTCTTGGCTAAGGTGTCTTGGCTAAGGTGTCTTGGCTAAGGTGTCTTGGCTAAGGTGTCTTGGCTAATGTGTCTTGGCTAAGGTGTCTTGGCTACGGTGTATTGGCTTAGGTGTCTTGGCTAAGGTGTCTTGGTTAATGTGTCTCGGCTAAGGTGTCTTGGCTAATGTGTTTTGGCTAAGGTGTCTTGGCTAAGGTGTCTTGGCTAATGTGTCTTGGCTAAGGTGTCTTGGCTAAGGTGTCTTGGCTAATGTGTCTTGGCTAAGGTGTCTTGGCTAAGGTGTCTTGGCTAATGTGTCTTGGCTAAGGTGTCTTGGCTAATGTGTCGTGGCTAAGGTGTCTTGGCTAAGGTGTCTTGGCTAAAGTGTCTTGGCTAAGGTGTCTTGGCTAAGGTGTCTTGGCTAATGTGTCTTGGCTAAGGTGTCTTGGCTAAGGTGTCTTGGCTAATGTGTCTTGGCTGAGGTGTCTTGGCTAATGTGTCGTGGCTAAGGTGTCTTGGCTAAGGTGTCTTGGCTAAAGTGTCTTGGCTAAGGTGTCTTGGCTACGGTGTATTGGCTTAGGTGTCTTGGCTAAGGTGTCGTGGCTAAGGTGTCTTGGCTAAGGTGTCTTGGCTAAGGTGTCTTGGCTAAGGTGTCTTGGCTAAGGTGTCTTGGCTAATGTGTCTTGGCTAAGGTGTCTTGGCTAATGTGTCTCGGCTAAGGTGTCTTGGCTAAGGTGTTTTGGCTGAGGTGTCTTGGCTAAGGTGTCTTGGCTAAGGTGTCTTGGCTAAGGTGTCTTGACTAAGGTGTCTTGGCTAATGTGTCTTGGCTAAGGTGTCTTGGCTAAGGTGTCTTGGCTAATGTGTCTTGGCTAAGGTGTCTTGGCTAATGTGTCGTGGCTAAGGTGTCTTGGCTAAGGTGTCTTGGCTAAAGTGTCTTGGCTAAGGTGTCTTGGCTACGGTGTATTGGCTTAGGTGTCTTGGCTAAGGTGTCTTGGCTAAGGTGTCTTGGCTAAGGTGTCTTGGCTAAGGTGTCTTGGCTAATGTGTCTCGGCTAAGGTGTCTTTTCTAATGTGTCTTGGCTAAGGTGTCTTGGCTAAGGTGTCTTATCTACGGTGTATTGGCTTAGGTGTCTTGGCTAAGGTGTCTTGGCTAATGTGTCTCGGCTAAGGTGTCTTGGCTAATGTGTTTTGGCTAAGGTGTTTTGGCTAAGGTGTCTTGGCTAAGGTGTCTTGGCTAATGTGTCTTGGCTAATGTGTCTTGGCTAAGGTGTCTTGGCTAATGTGTTTTGGCTAAGGTGTCTTGGCTAAGGTGTCTTGGCTAAGGTGTCTTGGCTAAGGTGTCTTGGCTAAGGTGTCTTGGCTAAGGTGTCTTGGCTAATGTGTCTTGGCTAAGGTGTCTTGGCTAAGGTGTCTTGGCTAAGGTGTCTTGGCTAATGTGTCTCGGCTAAGGTGTCTTGGCTAAGGTGTCTTGGCTTATGTGTCTTGGCTAATGTGTCTTGGCTAAGGTGTCTTGGCTAAGGTGTCTTGGCTAATGTGTCTCGGCTAAGGTGTCTTGGCTTATGTGTCTTGGCTAAGGTGTCTTGGCTAATGTGTCTTGGCTAATGTGTCTTGGCTAAGGTGTCTTGGCTAAGGTGTCTTGGCTAAGGTGTCTTGGCTAAGGTGTCTTGGCCAAGGTGTCTTGGCTAATGTGTCTCGGCTAAGGTGTCTTGGCTAATGTGTCTTGGCTAAGGTGTCTTGGCTAAGGTGTCTTGGCTAAGGTGTCTTGGCTAAGGTGTCTTGGCTAAGGTGTCTTGGCTAAGGTGTCTTGGCTAAGGTGTCTTGGCTAAGGTGTCTTGGCTAATGTGTCTCGGCTAAGGTGTCTTGGCTAATGTGTCTTGGCCAAGGTGTCTTGGCTAAGGTGTCTTGGCTAAGGTGTCTTGGCTAAGGTGTCTTGGCTAAGGTGTCTTGGCTAAAGTGTCTTGGCTAATGTGTCTTGGCTAAGGTGTCTTGGCTAAGGTGTCTTGGCTAATGTGTCTTGGCTAAGGTGTCTTGGCTAATGTGTCTCGGCTAAGGTGTCTTGGCTAATGTGTCTTGGCTAAGGTGTCTTGGCTAAGGTGTCTTGGCTAATGTGTCTCGGCTAAGGTGTCTTGGCTAAGGTGTCTTGGCTATAGTGTCTTGGCTAAGGTGTCTTGGCTAAGGTGTCGTGGCTAAGGTGTCTTGGCTAAGGTGTCTTGGCTAAGGTGTCTTGGCTAAGGTGTCTTGGCTAAGGTGTCTTGGCTAATGTGTCTTGGCTAAGGTGTCTTGGCTAATGTGTCTCGGCTAAGGTGTCTTGGCTAAGGTGTCTTGGCTAAGGTGTCTTGGCTAAGGTGTCTTGGCTAATGTGTCTTGGCTAAAGTGTCTTGGCTAAGGTGTCTTGGCTAATGTGTCTCGGCTAAGGTGTCTTGGCTGAGGTGCCTTGGCTAAGATGTCTCGGCTAATGTGTCTTGGCTAAGGTGTCTTAGCTAAGGTGTCTTGGCTAAGGTGTCTTGGCTAATGTGTCTTGGCTAAGGTGTCTTGGCTAAGGTGTCTTGGCTAAGGTGTCTTGGCTAATGTGTCTTGGCTAAGGTGTCTTGGCTAAGGTGTCTTGGCTAAGGTGTCTTGGCTAAGGTGTCTTGGCTAATGTGTCTTGGCTAATGTGTCTTGGCTAATGTGTCTTGGCTAATGTGTCTTGGCTAATGTGTCTTGGCTAATGTGTCTCGGCTAATGTGTCTTGGCTAATGTGTCTTAGCTAATGTGTCTTGGCTAAGGTGTCTTGGCTAAGGTGTCTTGGCTAAGGTGTCTTGGCTAAGGTGTCTTGGCTAAGGTGTCTTGGCTAATGTGTCTTGGCTAATGTGTCTCGGCTAAGGTGTCTTGGCTAAGGTGTCTTGGCTAAGGTGTCTTGGCTAAGGTGTCTTGGCTAAGGTGTCTTGGCTAAGGTGTCTTGGCTAATGTGTCTTGGCTAATGTGTCTTGGCTAATGTGTCTTGGCTAATGTGTCTCGGCTAATGTGTCTTAGCTAATGTGTCTTAGCTAATGTGTCTTGGCTAAGGTGTCTTGGCTAAGGTGTCTTGGCTAAGGTGTCTTGGCTAAGGTGTCTTGGCTAAGGTGTCTTGGCTAATGTGTCTTGGCTAAGGTGTCTTGGCTAATGTGTCTTGGCTAAGGTGTCTTGGCTAAGGTGTCTTGGCTAATGTGTCTTGGCTAAGGTGTCTTGGCTAAGGTGTCTTGGCTAAGGTGTCTTGGCTAAGGTGTCTTGGCTAATGTGTCTTGGCTAAGGTGTCTCGGCTAAGGTGTCTTGGCTAAGGTGTCTTGGCTAAGGTGCCTTGGCTACGGTGTCTTGGCTAAGGTGTCTTGGCTAATGTGTCTTGGCTAAGGTGTCTTGGCTAAGGTGTCTTGGCTAATGTGTCTTGGCTAAGGTGTCTTGGCTAAGGTGTCTTGGCTAATGTGTCTCGGCTAAGGTGTCTTGGCTAAGGTGTCTTGGCTAAGGTGTCTTGGCTAAGGTGTCTTGGCTAAGGTGTCTTGGCTAATGTGTCTTGGCTAATGTGTCTTGGCTAATGTGTCTTGGCTAATGTGTCTCGGCTAATGTGTCTTGGCTAATGTGTCTTAGCTAATGTGTCTTGGCTAAGGTGTCTTGGCTAAGGTGTCTTGGCTAAGGTGTCTTGGCTAAGGTGTCTTGGCTAAGGTGTCTTGGCTAAGGTGTCTTGGCTAATGTGTCTCGGCTAAGGTGTCTTGGCTAATGTGTCTTGGCTAAGGTGTCTTGGCTAAGGTGTCTTGGCTAAGGTGTCTTGGCTAATGTGTCTTGGCTAAGGTGTCTTGGCTAAGGTGTCTTGGCTAAGGTGTCTTGGCTAAGGTGTCTTGGCTAATGTGTCTTGGCTAAGGTGTCTCGGCTAAGGTGTCTTGGCTAAGGTGTCTTGGCTAAGGTGCCTTGGCTACGGTGTCTTGGCTAAGGTGTCTTGGCTAATGTGTCTTGGCTAAGGTGTCTTGGCTAAGGTGTCTTGGCTAATGTGTCTTGGCTAAGGTGTCTTGGCTAATGTGTCTTGGCTAAGGTGTCTTGGCTAATGTGTCTCGGCTAATGTGTCTTGGCTAATGTGTCTTAGCTAATGTGTCTTGGCTAAGGTGTCTTGGCTAAGGTGTCTTGGCTAAGGTGTCTTGGCTAAGGTGTCTTGGCTAAGGTGTCTTGGCTAAGGTGTCTTGGCTTATGTGTCTCGGCTAAGGTGTCTTGGCTAAGGTGTCTTGGCTAAGGTGTCTTGGCTAAGGTGTCTTGGCTAAGGTGTCTTGGCTAAGGTGTCTTGGCTAATGTGTCTTGGCTAATGTGTCTTGGCTAATGTGTCTTGGCTAATGTGTCTCGGCTAATGTGTCTTGGCTAATGTGTCTTAGCTAATGTGTCTTGGCTAAGGTGTCTTGGCTAAGGTGTCTTATCTACGGTGTATTGGCTTAGGTGTCTTGGCTAAGGTGTCTTGGCTAATGTGTCTCGGCTAAGGTGTCTTGGCTAATGTGTTTTGGCTAAGGTGTTTTGGCTAAGGTGTCTTGGCTAAGGTGTCTTGGCTAATGTGTCTTGGCTAATGTGTCTTGGCTAAGGTGTCTTGGCTAATGTGTTTTGGCTAAGGTGTCTTGGCTAAGGTGTCTTGGCTAAGGTGTCTTGGCTAAGGTGTCTTGGCTAAGGTGTCTTGGCTAAGGTGTCTTGGCTAAGGTGTCTTGGCTAATGTGTCTTGGCTAAGGTGTCTTGGCTAAGGTGTCTTGGCTAAGGTGTCTTGGCTAATGTGTCTCGGCTAAGGTGTCTTGGCTAAGGTGTCTTGGCTTATGTGTCTTGGCTAATGTGTCTTGGCTAAGGTGTCTTGGCTAAGGTGTCTTGGCTAATGTGTCTCGGCTAAGGTGTCTTGGCTTATGTGTCTTGGCTAAGGTGTCTTGGCTAATGTGTCTTGGCTAATGTGTCTTGGCTAAGGTGTCTTGGCTAAGGTGTCTTGGCTAAGGTGTCTTGGCTAAGGTGTCTTGGCCAAGGTGTCTTGGCTAATGTGTCTCGGCTAAGGTGTCTTGGCTAATGTGTCTTGGCTAAGGTGTCTTGGCTAAGGTGTCTTGGCTAAGGTGTCTTGGCTAAGGTGTCTTGGCTAAGGTGTCTTGGCTAAGGTGTCTTGGCTAAGGTGTCTTGGCTAATGTGTCTCGGCTAAGGTGTCTTGGCTAATGTGTCTTGGCCAAGGTGTCTTGGCTAAGGTGTCTTGGCTAAGGTGTCTTGGCTAAGGTGTCTTGGCTAAGGTGTCTTGGCTAAAGTGTCTTGGCTAATGTGTCTTGGCTAAGGTGTCTTGGCTAAGGTGTCTTGGCTAATGTGTCTTGGCTAAGGTGTCTTGGCTAATGTGTCTCGGCTAAGGTGTCTTGGCTAATGTGTCTTGGCTAAGGTGTCTTGGCTAAGGTGTCTTGGCTAATGTGTCTCGGCTAAGGTGTCTTGGCTAAGGTGTCTTGGCTATAGTGTCTTGGCTAAGGTGTCTTGGCTAAGGTGTCGTGGCTAAGGTGTCTTGGCTAAGGTGTCTTGGCTAAGGTGTCTTGGCTAAGGTGTCTTGGCTAAGGTGTCTTGGCTAATGTGTCTTGGCTAAGGTGTCTTGGCTAATGTGTCTCGGCTAAGGTGTCTTGGCTAAGGTGTCTTGGCTAAGGTGTCTTGGCTAATGTGTCTTGGCTAAAGTGTCTTGGCTAAGGTGTCTTGGCTAATGTGTCTCGGCTAAGGTGTCTTGGCTGAGGTGCCTTGGCTAAGATGTCTCGGCTAATGTGTCTTGGCTAAGGTGTCTTAGCTAAGGTGTCTTGGCTAAGGTGTCTTGGCTAATGTGTCTTGGCTAAGGTGTCTTGGCTAAGGTGTCTTGGCTAAGGTGTCTTGGCTAATGTGTCTTGGCTAAGGTGTCTTGGCTAAGGTGTCTTGGCTAAGGTGTCTTGGCTAAGGTGTCTTGGCTAATGTGTCTTGGCTAATGTGTCTTGGCTAATGTGTCTTGGCTAATGTGTCTTGGCTAATGTGTCTTGGCTAATGTGTCTCGGCTAATGTGTCTTGGCTAATGTGTCTTAGCTAATGTGTCTTGGCTAAGGTGTCTTGGCTAAGGTGTCTTGGCTAAGGTGTCTTGGCTAAGGTGTCTTGGCTAAGGTGTCTTGGCTAAGGTGTCTTGGCTAATGTGTCTTGGCTAATGTGTCTCGGCTAAGGTGTCTTGGCTAAGGTGTCTTGGCTAAGGTGTCTTGGCTAAGGTGTCTTGGCTAAGGTGTCTTGGCTAAGGTGTCTTGGCTAATGTGTCTTGGCTAATGTGTCTTGGCTAATGTGTCTTGGCTAATGTGTCTCGGCTAATGTGTCTTAGCTAATGTGTCTTAGCTAATGTGTCTTGGCTAAGGTGTCTTGGCTAAGGTGTCTTGGCTAAGGTGTCTTGGCTAAGGTGTCTTGGCTAAGGTGTCTTGGCTAATGTGTCTTGGCTAAGGTGTCTTGGCTAATGTGTCTTGGCTAAGGTGTCTTGGCTAAGGTGTCTTGGCTAATGTGTCTTGGCTAAGGTGTCTTGGCTAAGGTGTCTTGGCTAAGGTGTCTTGGCTAAGGTGTCTTGGCTAATGTGTCTTGGCTAAGGTGTCTCGGCTAAGGTGTCTTGGCTAAGGTGTCTTGGCTAAGGTGCCTTGGCTACGGTGTCTTGGCTAAGGTGTCTTGGCTAATGTGTCTTGGCTAAGGTGTCTTGGCTAAGGTGTCTTGGCTAATGTGTCTTGGCTAAGGTGTCTTGGCTAAGGTGTCTTGGCTAATGTGTCTCGGCTAAGGTGTCTTGGCTAAGGTGTCTTGGCTAAGGTGTCTTGGCTAAGGTGTCTTGGCTAAGGTGTCTTGGCTAAGGTGTCTTGGCTAATGTGTCTTGGCTAATGTGTCTTGGCTAATGTGTCTTGGCTAATGTGTCTCGGCTAATGTGTCTTGGCTAATGTGTCTTAGCTAATGTGTCTTGGCTAAGGTGTCTTGGCTAAGGTGTCTTGGCTAAGGTGTCTTGGCTAAGGTGTCTTGGCTAAGGTGTCTTGGCTAAGGTGTCTTGGCTAATGTGTCTCGGCTAAGGTGTCTTGGCTAATGTGTCTTGGCTAAGGTGTCTTGGCTAAGGTGTCTTGGCTAAGGTGTCTTGGCTAATGTGTCTTGGCTAAGGTGTCTTGGCTAAGGTGTCTTGGCTAAGGTGTCTTGGCTAAGGTGTCTTGGCTAATGTGTCTTGGCTAAGGTGTCTCGGCTAAGGTGTCTTGGCTAAGGTGTCTTGGCTAAGGTGCCTTGGCTACGGTGTCTTGGCTAAGGTGTCTTGGCTAATGTGTCTTGGCTAAGGTGTCTTGGCTAAGGTGTCTTGGCTAATGTGTCTTGGCTAAGGTGTCTTGGCTAATGTGTCTTGGCTAAGGTGTCTTGGCTAATGTGTCTCGGCTAATGTGTCTTGGCTAATGTGTCTTAGCTAATGTGTCTTGGCTAAGGTGTCTTGGCTAAGGTGTCTTGGCTAAGGTGTCTTGGCTAAGGTGTCTTGGCTAAGGTGTCTTGGCTAAGGTGTCTTGGCTTATGTGTCTCGGCTAAGGTGTCTTGGCTAAGGTGTCTTGGCTAAGGTGTCTTGGCTAAGGTGTCTTGGCTAAGGTGTCTTGGCTAAGGTGTCTTGGCTAATGTGTCTTGGCTAATGTGTCTTGGCTAATGTGTCTTGGCTAATGTGTCTCGGCTAATGTGTCTTGGCTAATGTGTCTTAGCTAATGTGTCTTGGCTAAGGTGTCTTGGCTAAGGTGTCTTGGCTAAGGTGTCTTGGCTAAGGTGTCTTGGCTAAGGTGTCTTGGCTAAGGTGTCTTGGCTAAGGTGTCTTGGCTAATGTGTCTCGGCTAAGGTGTCTTGGCTAATGTGTCTTGGCTAAGGTGTCTTGGCTAAGGTGTCTTGGCTAAGGTGACTTGGCTAATGTGTCTTGGCTAGGGTGTCTTGGCTAAGGTGTCTTGGCTAAGGTGTCTTGGCTACGGTGTCTTGGCTAATGTGTCTTGGCTAATGTGTCTCGGCTAAGGTGTCTTGGCTAAGGTGTCTTGGCTAAGGTGCCTTGGCTACGGTGTCTTGGCTAAGGTGTCTTGGCTAATGTGTCTTGGCTAAGGTGTCTTGGCTAAGGTGTCTTGGCTAATGTGTCTTGGCTAAGGTGTCTTGGCTAATGTGTCTTGGCTAAGGTGTCTTGGCTAAGGTGTCTTGGCTAAAGTGTCTTGGCTAAGGTGTCTTGGCTACGGTGTATTAGCTAAGGTGTCTTGGCTAAGGTGTCTTGGCTAATGTGTCTCGGCTAAGGTGTCTTGGCCAAGGTGTCTTGGCTAATGTGTCTCGGCTAAGGTGTCTTGGCTAAGGTGTCTTGGCTAAGGTGTCTTGGCTAATGTGTCTTGGCTAAGGTGTCTTGGCTAAGGTGTCTTGGCTAATGTGTCTTGGCTAATGTGTCTTGGCTAAGGTGTCTTGGCTAAGGTGTCTTGGCTAAGGTGTCTTGGCTAATGTGTCTTGGCTAATGTGTCTCGGCTAAGGTGTCTTGGCTAAGGAGTCTTGGCTAAGGTGTCTTGGCTAATGTGTCTCGGCTAAGGTGTCTTGGCTAATGTGTCTTGGCTAAGGTGTCTTGGCTAAGGTGTCTTGGCTAAAGTGTCTTGGCTAAGGTGTCTTGGCTACGGTGTATTTTCTTAGGTGTCTTGGCTAAGGTGTCTTGGCTAATGTGTCTCGGCTAAGGTGTCTTGGCTAATGTGTTTTGGCTAAGGTGTTTTGGCTAAGGTGTCTTGGCTAATGTGTCTTGGCTAATGTGTCTTGGCTAATGTGTCTTGGCTAAGGTGTCTTAGCTAAGGTGTCTTGGCTAATGTGTTTTGGCTAAGGTGTCTTGGCTAAGGTGTCTTGGCTAATGTGTCTTGGCTAAAGTGTCTTGGCTAAGGTGTCTTGGCTACGGTGTATTGGCTTAGGTGTCTTGGCTAATGTGTCTTGGCTAAGGTGTCTTGGCTAAGGTGTCTTGGCTAATGTGTCTTGGCTAAGGTGTCTTGGCTAAAGTGTCTTGGCTAAGGTGTCTTGGCTAAGGTGTCTTGGCTAAGGTGTCTTGGCTAATGTGTCTTGGCTAAAGTGTCTTGGCTAATGTGTCTTGGCTAAGGTGTCTTGGCTAAAGTGTCTTGGCTTAGGTGTCTTGACTAATGTGTCTCGGCTAAGGTGTCTTGACTAAGGTGTCTTGGCTAATGTGTCTTGGCTAAAGTGTCTTGGCTAATGTGTCTTGGCTAAGGTGTCTTGGCTAAGGTGTCTTGGCTAATGTGTCTTGGCTAAGGTGTCTTGGCTAATGTGTCTCGGCTAAGGTGTCTTGGCTAATGTGTCTTGGCTAAGGTGTCTTGGCTAAGGTGTCTTGGCTAAGGTGTCTTGGCTAATGTGTCTTGGCTAATGTGTCTTGGCTAAAGTGTCTTGGCTAAGGTGTCTTGGCTACGGTGTATTGGCTTAGGTGTCTTGGCTAATGTGTCTTGGCTAAGGTGTCTTGGCTAAGGTGTCTTGGCTAATGTGTCTTGGCTAAGGTGTCTTGGCTAAAGTGTCTTGGCTAAGGTGTCTTGGCTACGGTGTATTGGCTTAGGTGTCTTGGCTAAGGTGTCTTGGCTAAGGTGTCTTGGCTAAGGTGTCTTGGCTAATGTGTCTTGGCTAAAGTGTCTTGGCTTAGGTGTCTTGGCTAATGTGTCTCGGCTAAGGTGTCTTGGCTAAGGTGTCTTGGCTAATGTGTCTTGTCTAAAGTGTCTTGGCTAATGTGTCTTGGCTAAAGTGTCTTGGCTAAGGTGTCTTGGCTACGGTGTATTGGCTTAGGTGTCTTGGCTAATGTGTCTTGGCTAATGTGTCTTGGCTAAGGTGTCTTGGCTAATGTGTCTTGGCTAAGGTGTCTTAGCTAAGGTGTCTTGGCTAATGTGTTTTGGCTAAGGTGTCTTGGCTAATGTGTCTTGGCTAATGTGTCTTGGCAAAAGTGTCTTGGCTAAGGTGTCTTGGCTACGGTGTATTGGCTTAGGTGTCTTGGCTAATGTGTCTTGGCTAAGGTGTCTTGGCTAAGGTGTCTTGGCTAATGTGTCTTGGCTAAGGTGTCTTGGCTAAAGTGTCTTGGCTAAGGTGTCTTGGCTACGGTGTATTGCCTTAGGTGTCTTGGCTAAGGTGTCTTGGCTAAGGTGTCTTGGCTAATGTGTCTTGGCTAAAGTGTCTTGGCTTAGGTGTCTTGGCTAATGTGTCTCGGCTAAGGTGTCTTGGCTAAGGTGTCTTGGCTAATGTGTCTTGGCTAAAGTGTCTTGGCTAATGTGTCTTGGCTAAGGTGTCTTGGCTAAGGTGTCTTGGCTAATGTGTCTTGGCTAAGGTGTCTTGGCTAATGTGTCTCGGCTAAGGTGTCTTGGCTAATGTGTCTTGGCTAAGGTGTCTTGGCTAAGGTGTCTTGGCTAAGGTGTCTTGGCTAATGTGTCTTGGCTAATGTGTCTTGGCTAAAGTGTCTTGGCTAAGGTGTCTTGGCTACGGTGTATTGGCTTAGGTGTCTTGGCTAATGTGTCTTGGCTAAGGTGTCTTGGCTAAGGTGTCTTGGCTAATGTGTCTTGGCTAAGGTGTCTTGGCTAATGTGTCTTGGCTAAGGTGTCTTGGCTACGGTGTATTGGCTTAGGTGTCTTGGCTAAGGTGTCTTGGCTAAGGTGTCTTGGCTAAGGTGTCTTGGCTAATGTGTCTTGGCTAAAGTGTCTTGGCTTAGGTGTCTTGGCTAATGTGTCTCGGCTAAGGTGTCTTGGCTAAAGTGTCTTGGCTAAAGTGTCTTGGCTAATGTGTCTTGGCTAAAGTGTCTTGGCTAAGGTGTCTTGTCTACGGTGTATTGGCTTAGGTGTCTTGGCTAATGTGTCTTGGCTAAGGTGTCTTGGCTAAGGTGTCTTGGCTAATGTGTCTTGGCTAAGGTGTCTTGGCTAAAGTGTCTTGGCTAAGGTGTCTTGGCTACGGTGTATTGGCTTAGGTGTCTTGGCTGAGGTGTCTTGGCTAAGGTGTCTCTGCTAAGGTGTCTTGGCTAATGTGTCTTGGCTAAAGTGTCTTGGCTTAGGTGTCTTGGCTAATGTGTCTCGGCTAAGGTGTCTTGGCTAAGGTGTCTTGGCTAATGTGTCTTGGCTAAAGTGTCTTGGCTAATGTGTCTTGGCTAAGGTGTCTTGGCTAAGGTGTCTTGGCTAATGTGTCTTGGCTAAGGTGTCTTGGCTAATGTGTCTCGGCTAAGGTGTCTTGGCTAATGTGTCTTGGCTAAGGTGTCTTGGCTAAGGTGTCTTGGCTAATGTGTCTCGGCTAAGGTGTCTTGGCTAATGTGTCTTGGCTAAGGTGTCTTGGCTAAGGTGTCTTGGCTAAGGTGTCTTGGCTAAGGTGTCTTGGCTAAGGTGTCTTGGCTAATGTGTCTTGGCTAAGGTGTCTTGGCTAAGGTGTCTTGGCTAAGGTGTCTTGGCTAATGTGTCTCGGCTAAGGTGTCTTGGCTAAGGTGTCTTGGCTTATGTGTCTTGGCTAATGTGTCTTGGCTAAGGTGTCTTGGCTAAGGTGTCTTGGCTAATGTGTCTCGGCTAAGGTGTCTTGGCTTATGTGTCTTGGCTAAGGTGTCTTGGCTAATGTGTCTTGGCTAATGTGTCTTGGCTAAGGTGTCTTGGCTAAGGTGTCTTGGCTAAGGTGTCTTGGCTAAGGTGTCTTGGCCAAGGTGTCTTGGCTAATGTGTCTCGGCTAAGGTGTCTTGGCTAATGTGTCTTGGCTAAGGTGTCTTGGCTAAGGTGTCTTGGCTAAGGTGTCTTGGCTAAGGTGTCTTGGCTAAGGTGTCTTGGCTAAGGTGTCTTGGCTAAGGTGTCTTGGCTAA
Organism: Anopheles funestus; assembly: GCF_943734845.2. Taxonomy (NCBI): domain Eukaryota; kingdom Metazoa; phylum Arthropoda; class Insecta; order Diptera; family Culicidae; genus Anopheles; species Anopheles funestus. The sequence continues at coordinate 68,901 of NW_026045316.1, forward strand.
TGTGTCTCGGCTAAGGTGTCTTGGCTATTGTGTCTTGGCTAATGTGTCTTGGCTAAGGTGTCTTGGCTAAGGTGTCTTGGCTAAGGTGTCTTGGCTAATGTGTCTTGGCTAATGTGTCTCGGCTAAAGTGTCTTGGCTAAGGTGTCTTGGCTAAGGTGTCTTGGCTAAAGTGTCTTGGCTAAGGTGTCTTGGCTAAGGTGTCTTGGCTAATGTGTCTCGGCTAAGGTGTCTTGGCTAAGGTGTCTTGGCTAAGGTGTCTTGGCTAATGTGTCTTGGCTAATGTGTCTCGGCTAAGGTGTCTTGGCTAAGGTGTCTTGGCTAAGGTGTCTTGGCTAAGGTGTCTTGGCTAATGTGTCTTGGCTAAGGTGTCTTGGCTAATGTGTCTTGGCTAAGGTGTCTTGGCTATTGTGTCTTGGCTAAAGTGTCTTGGCTAAGGTGTCTTGGCTAAGGTGTCTTGGCTAATGTGTCTCGGTTAAAGTGTCTTGGCTAAGGTGTCTTGGCTAAGGTGTCTTGGCTAATGTGTCTTGGCTAATGTGTCTTGGCTAAGGTGTCTTGGCTAAGGTGTCTTGGCTAATGTGTCTCGGCATAAGTGTCTTGCCTAATGTGTCTCGGCTAAGGTGTCTTGGCTAATGTGTCTTGGCTAAGGTGTCTTGGCTAAGGTGTCTTGGCTAAGGTGTCTTGGCTAATGTGTCTCGGCTAAGGTGTCTTGGCTATTGTGTCTTGGCTAAGGTGTCTTGGTTAAGGTGTCTTGGCTAAGGTGTCTTGGCTAAGGTGTCTTGGCTAATGTGTCTTGGCTAATGTGTCTTGGCTAATGTGTCTTGGCTAAAGTGTCTTGGCTAAGGTGTCTTGGCTAAGGTGTCTTGGCTAATGTGTCTCGGCTAAGGTGTCTTGGCTAATGTGTCTTGGCTAAGGTGTCTTGGCTAAGGTGTCTTGGCTAAGGTGTCTTGGCTAAGGTGTCTTGGCTAAGGTGTCTTGGCTAATGTGTCTTGGCTAAGGTGTCTTGGCTAAGGTGTCTTGGCTAAGGTGTCTTGGCTAATGTGTCTCGGCTAAGGTGTCTTGGCTAAGGTGTCTTGGCTTATGTGTCTTGGCTAATGTGTCTTGGCTAAGGTGTCTTGGCTAAGGTGTCTTGGCTAATGTGTCTCGGCTAAGGTGTCTTGGCTTATGTGTCTTGGCTAAGGTGTCTTGGCTAATGTGTCTTGGCTAATGTGTCTTGGCTAAGGTGTCTTGGCTAAGGTGTCTTGGCAAATGTGTCTTGGCTAAGGTGTCTTGGCTAAGGTGTCTTGGCTAATGTGTCTTGGCTAAGGTGTCTTGGCTAATGTGTCTTGGCTAAGGTGTCTTGGCTAATGTGTTTTGGCTAAGGTGTCTTGGCTAATGTGTCTTGGCTAAGGTGTCTTGGCTAAGGTGTCTTGGCTAATGTGTCTCGGCTAAGGTGTCTTGGCTAAGGTGTCTTGGCTAAGGTGTCTTGGCTAAGGTGTCTTGGCTAAGGTGTCTTGGCTAATGTGTCTTGGCTAAGGTGTCTTGGCTAAGGTGTCTTGGCTAATGTGTCTTGGCTAAGGTGTCTTGGCTAATGTGTCTTGGCTAAGGTGTCTTGGCTACGGTGTCTTGGCTAAGGTGTCTTGGCTAAGGTGTCTTGGCTAATGTGTCTTGGCTAAGGTGTCTTGGCTAAGGTGTCTTGGCTAATGTGTCTCGGCTAATGTGTCTTGGCTAAAGTGTCTTGGCTAAGGTGTCTTGGCTAATTTGTCTCGGCTAAGGTGTCTTGGCTAAGGTGTCTTGGCTAAGGTGTCTTGGCTAAGGTGTCTTGGCTAAGGTGTCTTGGCTAAGGTGTCTTGGCTAAGGTGTCTTGGCTAATGTGTCTCGGCTAAGGTGTCTTGGCTAAAGTGTCTTGGCTAAGGTGTCTTGGCTAAGGTGTCTTGGCTAATGTGTCTTGGCTATTGTGTCTTGGCTAAGGTGTCTTGGCTAAGGTGTCTTGGCTAATGTGTCTCGGCTAAGGTGTCTTGGCTTATGTGTCTTGGCTAAGGTGTCTTGGCTAATGTGTCTTGGCTAATGTGTCTTGGCTAAGGTGTCTTGGCTAAGGTGTCTTGGCTAAGGTGTCTTGGCTAAGGTGTCTTGGCTAAGGTGTCTTGGCCAAGGTGTCTTGGCTAATGTGTCTCGGCTAAGGTGTCTTGGCTAATGTGTCTTGGCTAAGGTGTCTTGGCTAAGGTGTCTTGGCTAAGGTGTCTTGGCTAAGGTGTCTTGGCTAATGTGTCTCGGCTAAAGTGTCTTGGCTAAGGTGTCTTGGCTAAGGTGTCTCGGCTAAGGTGTCTTGGCTAAAGTGTCTTGGCTAATGTGTCTTGGCTAAGGTGTCTTGGCTAATGTGTCTTGGCTAAGGTGTCTTGGCTAATGTGTCTCGGCTAAGGTGTCTTGGCTAATGTGTCTTGGCTAAGGTGTCTTGGCTAAGGTGTCTTGGCTAATGTGTCTCGGCTTAGGTGTCTTGGCTAATGTGTCTTGGCTAAGGTGTCTTTGCTAAGGTGTCTTGGCTAAGGTGTCTTGGCTAAGGTGTCTTGGCTAAGGTGTCTTGGCTAATGTGTCTTGGCTAATGTGTCTTGGCTAAGGTGTCTTGGCTAAGGTGTCTTGGCTAATGTGTCTCGGCTAAGGTGTCTTGGCTAAGGTGTCTTGGCTAATGTGTCTTGGCTAATGTGTCTTGGCTAAGGTGTCTTGGCTAAGGTGTCTTGGCTAATGTGTCTCGGCTAAGGTGTCTTGGCTTATGTGTCTTGGCTAAGGTGTCTTGGCTAATGTGTCTTGGCTAATGTGTCTTGGCTAAGGTGTCTTGGCTAAGGTGTCTTGGCTAAGGTGTCTTGGCTAAGGTGTCTTGGCTAAGGTGTCTTGGCCAAGGTCTCTTGGCTAATGTGTCTCGGCTAAGGTGTCTTGGCTAATGTGTCTTGGCTAAGGTGTCTTGGCTAAGGTGTCTTGGCTAAGGTGTCTTGGCTAATGTGTCTTGGCTAAGGTGTCTTGGCTAAGGTGTCTTGGCTAATGTGTCTCGGCTAAGGTGTCTTGGCTATTGTGTCTTGGCTAAGGTGTCTTGGCTAAGGTGTCTTGGCTAAGGTGTCTTGGCTAATGTGTCTCGGCTAAGGTGTCTTGGCTAAGGTGTCTTGGCTAAGGTGTCTTGGCTAAAGTGTCTTGGCTAAGGTGTCTTGGCTAAGGTGTCTTGGCTAATGTGTCTCGGCTAAAGTGTCTTGGCTAAGGTGTCTTGGCTAAGGTGTCTTGGCTAAGGTGTCTTGGCTAATGTGTCTCGGCTAAGGTGTCTTGGCTGAGGTGTCTTGGCTAATGTGTCTTGGCTAAGGTGTCTTGGCTAATGTGTCTTGGCTAAGGTGTCTTGGCTAATGTGTCTTGGCTAAGGTGTCTTGGCTATTGTGTCTTGGCTAAAGTGTCTTGGCTAAGGTGTCTTGGCTAAGGTGTCTTGGCTAATGTGTCTCGGCTAAAGTGTCTTGGCTAAGGTGTCTTGGCTAAGGTGTCTTGGCTAATGTGTCTTGGCTAATGTGTCTTGGCTAAGGTGTCTTGGCTAAGGTGTCTTGGCTAATGTGTCTCGGCTTAAGTGTCTTGGCTAAGGTGTCTTGGCTAAGGTGTCTTGGCTAATGTGTCTCGGCTAAGGTGTCTTGGCTAAGGTGTCTTGGCTAATGTGTCTTGGCTAATGTGTCTTGGCTTAGGTGTCTTGGCTAAGGTGTCTTGGCTAATGTGTCTCGGCTAAGGTGTCTTGGCTTATGTGTCTTGGCTAAGGTGTCTTGGTTAATGTGTCTTGGCTAATGTGTCTTGGCTAAGGTGTCTTGGCTAAGGTGTCTTGGCTAAGGTGTCTTGGCTAAGGTGTCTTGGCTAAGGTGTCTTGGCCAAGGTGTCTTGGCTAATGTGTCTCGGCTAAGGTGTCTTGGCTAATGTGTCTTGGCTAAGGTGTCTTGGCTAAGGTGTCTTGGCTAAGGTGTCTTGGCTAAGGTGTCTTGGCTAAGGTGTCTTGGCTAACGTGTCTCGGCTAAAGTGTCTTGGCTAAGGTGTCTTGGCTTAGGTGTCTCGGCTAAGGTGTCTTGGCTAAAGTGTCTTGGCTAATGTGTCTTGGCTAATGTGTCTTGGCTAATGTGTCTTGGCTAAGGTGTCTTGGCTAATGTGTCTCGGCTAAGGTGTCTTGGCTAATGTGTCTTGGCTAAGGTGTCTTGGCTAAGGTGTCTTGGCTAATGTGTCTCGGCTAAAGTGTCTTGGCTAAGGTGTCTTGGCTAAGGTGTCTTGGCTAAAGTGTCTTGGCTAAGGTGTCTTGGCTAAGGTGTCTTGGCTAATGTGTCTCGGCTAAAGTGTCTTGGCTAAGGTGTCTTGGCTAAGGTGTCTTGGCTAATGTGTCTTGGCTAAGGTGTCTTGGCTAATGTGTCTTGGCTAAGGTGTCTTGGCTAATGTGTCTTGGCTAAGGTGTCTTGGCTATTGTGTCTTGGCTAAAGTGTCTTGGCTAAGGTGTCTTGGCTAAGGTGTCTTGGCTAATGTGTCTCGGCTAAAGTGTCTTGGCTAAGGTGTCTTGGCTAAGGTGTCTTGGCTAATGTGTCTTGGCTAAGGTGTCTTGGCTAATGTGTCTTGGCTAAGGTGTCTTGGCTATTGTGTCTTGGCTAAGGTGTCTTGGCTAAGGTGTCTTGGCTAAGGTGTCTTGGCTGAGGTGTCTTGGCTAATGTGTCTCGGCTAATGTGTCTTGGCTATTGTGTCTTGGCTAAGGTGTCTTGGTTAAGGTGTCTTGGCTAAGGTGTCTTGGCTAAGGTGTCTTGGCTAATGTGTCTTGGCTAATGTGTTTTGGCTAAGGTGTCTTGGCTAATGTGTCTTGGCTAAGGTGTCTTGGCTAAGGTGTCTTGGCTAATGTGTCTCGGCTAAGGTGTCTTGGCTAATGTGTCTTGGCTAAGGTGTCTTGGCTAAGGTGTATTGGCTAAGGTGTCTTGGCTAAAGTGTCTCGGCTAAAGTATCTTGGCTAAGGTGTCTTCTAAAAGGTGTCTTGGCTAAGGTGTCTTGGCTAAGGTGTCTTGGCTAATGTGTCTCGGCTAAAGTGTCTTGGCTAAGGTGTCTTGGCTAAGGTGTCTTGGCTAAGGTGTTTTGGCTAATGTGTCTCGGCTAAGGTGTCTTGGCTAAGGTGTCTTGGCTAATGTGTCTCGGCTAAGGTGTCTTGGCTAATGTGTCTTGGCTAAGGTGTCTTGGCTAATGTGTCTTGGCTAAGGTGTTTTGGCTATTGTGTCTTGGCTAAAGTGTCTTGGCTAAGGTGTCTTGGCTAAGGTGTCTTGGCTTATGTGTCTCGGCTAAAGTGTCTTGGCTAAGGTGTCTTGGCTAAGGTGTCTTGGCTAATGTGTCTCGGCTAAGGTGTCTTGGCTATTGTGTCTTGGCTAAGGTGTCTTGGCTAAGGTGTCTTGGCTAAGGTGTCTTGGCTAAGGTGTCTTGGCTAAGGTGTCCTGGCTAATGTGTCTCGGCTAAGGTGTCTTGGCTAATGTGTCTTGGCTAACGTGTCTTGGCTAAGGTGTCTTGGCTAAGGTGTCTTGGCTAAGGTGTCTTGGCTAAGGTGTCTTGGCTAAGGTGTCTTGGCTAAGGTGTCTTGGCTAAGGTGTCTTGGCTAAGGTGTCTTGGCTAAGGTGTCTTGGCTAATGTGTCTCGGCTAATGTGTCTTGGCTAAGGTGTATTGGCTAAGGTGTCTTGGCTAAGGTGTCTTGGCTAATGTGTCTCGGCTAAGGTGTCTTGGCTAAGGTGTCTTGGCTAAGGTGTCTTGGCTAATGTGTCTTGGCTAAGGTGTCTTGGCTAAGGTGTCTTGGCTAAGGTGTCTTGGCTAAGGTGTCTTGGCTAATGTGTCTCGGCTAATGTGTCTTGGCTAATGTGTCTTGGCTAAGGTGTCTTGGCTAAGGTGTCTTGGCTAATGTGTCTTGGCTAAAGTGTCTTCGCTTAGGTGTCTTGGCTAATGTGTCTCGGCTAAGGTGTCTTGGCTAAGGTGTCTTGGCTAATGTGTCTTGGCTAAGGTGTCTTGGCTAATGAGTCTTGGCTAAGGTGTCTTGGCTAAGGTGTCTTGGCTAAGGTGTCTTGGCTAAGGTGTCTTGGCAAATGTGTCTCGGCTAATGTGTCTTGGCTAAGGTGTCTTGGCTAAGGTGTCTTCGCTAAGGTGTCTCGGCTAAAGTGTCTTGGCTAAGGTGTCTTGGCTAAGGTGTCTTGGCTAAGGTGTCTTGGCTAAGGTGTCTTGGCTAATGTGTCTTGGCTAAGGTGTCTTGGCTAATGTGTCTTGGCTAAGGTGTCTTGGCTAAGGTGTCTTGGCTAAGGTGTCTTGGCTAAGGTGTCTTGGCTAATGTGTCTCGGCTAATGTGTCTTGGCTAAGGTGTCTTGGCTAAGGTGTCTTGGCTAATGTGTCTTGGCTAAGGTGTCTTGGCTAAGGTGTCTTGGCTAAGGTGTCTTGGCTAAGGTGTCTTGGCTAATGTGTCTTGGCTAATGTGTCTTGGCTAAGGTGTCTTGGCTAAGGTGTCTTGGCTAATGTGTCTCGGCTAAGGTGTCTTGGCTAAGGTGTCTTGGCTAAGGTGTCTTGGCTAATGTGTCTTGGCTAAGGTGTCTTGGCTAAGGTGTCTTGGCTAATGTGTCTCGGCTAAGGTGTCTTGGCTTATGTGTCTTGGCTAAGGTGTCTTGGCTAATGTGTCTTGGCTTATGTGTCTTGGCTAAGGTGTCTTGGCTAAGGTGTCTTGGCTAAGGTGTCTTGGCTAAGGTGTCTTGGCTAAGGTGTCTTGGCCAAGGTGTCTTGGCTAATGTGTCTCGGCTAAGGTGTCTTGGCTAATGTGTCTTGGCTAAGGTGTCTTGGCTAAGGTGTCTTGGCTAAGGTGTCTTGGCTAAGGTGTCTTGGCTAATGTGTCTTGGCTAAGGTGTCTTGGCTAAGGTGTGTTGGCTAATGTGTCTCGACTAAGGTGTCTTGGCTATTGTGTCTTGGCTAAGGTGTCTTGGCTAAGGTGTCTTGGCTAAGGTGTCTTGGCTAATGTGTCTCGGCTAAAGTGTCTTGGCTAAGGTGTCTTGGCTAAGGTGTCTTGGCGAAAGTGTCTTGGCTAAGGTGTCTTGGCTAAGGTGTCTTGGCTAATGTGTCTCGGCTAAGGTGCCTTTGCTAAGGTGTCTTGGCTAAGGTGTCTTGGCTAAGGTGTCTTGGCTAATGTGTCTCGGCTAAGGTGTCTTGGCTGAGGTGTCTTGGCTAATGTGTCTTGGCTAAGGTGTCTTGGCTAATGTGTCTTGGCTAAGGTGTCTTGGCTATTGTGTCTTGGCTAAAGTGTCTTGGCTAAGGTGTCTTGACTAAGGTGTCTTGGCTAATGTGTCTCGGCTAAAGTGTCTTGGCTAAGGTGTCTTGGCTAAGGTGTCTTGGCTAATGTGTCTTGGCTAATGTGTCTTGGCTAAGGTGTCTTGGCTAAGGTGTCTTGACTAATGTGTCTCGGCTTAAGTGTCTTGCCTAATGTGTCTCGGCTAAGGTGTCTTGGCTAATGTGTCTTGGCTAAGGTGTCTTGGCTAAGGTGTCTTGGCTGAGGTGTCTTGGCTAATGTGTCTCGGCTAAGGTGTCTTGGCTATTGTGTCTTGGCTAAGGTGTCTTGGTTAAGGTGTCTTGGCTAAGGTGTCTTGGCTTAGGTGTCTTGGCTAATGTGTCTTGGCTAATGTGTTTTGGCTAAGGTGTCTTGGCTAATGTGTCTTACCTAAGGTGTCTTGGCTAAGGTGTCTTGGCTAATGTGTCTCGGCTAAGGTGTCTTGGCTAATGTGTCTTGGCTAAGGTGTCTTGGCTAAGGTGTCTTGGCTAAGGTGTCTTGGCTAAGGTGTCTTGGCTAATGTGTCTTGGCTAAGGTGTCTTGGCTAAGGTGTCTTGGCTAAGGTGTCTTGGCTAATGTGTCTCGGCTAAGGTGTCTTGGCTAAGGTGTCTTGGCTAATGTGTCTTGGCTAATGTGTCTTGGCTAAGGTGTCTTGGCTAATGTGTCTCGGCTAATGTGTCTTGGCTAAGGTGTCTTGGCTAATGTGGCTTGGCTAATGTGTCTTGGCTAATGTGTCTTGGCTAAGGTGTCTTGGCTAAGGTGTCTTGGCTAAGGTGTCTTGGCTAAGGTGTCTTGGCTAAGGTGTCTTGGCTAAGGTGTCTTGGCTAATGTGTCTCGGCTAAGGTGTCTTGGCTATTGTGTCTTGGCTAAGGTGTCTTGGCTAAGGTGTCTTGGCTAAGGTGTCTTGGCTAAGGTGTCTTGGCTAAAGTGTCTCGGCTAAGGTGTCTTGGCTAAGGTGTCTTGGCTAATGTGTCTCGGCTAAGGTGTCTTGGCTAATGTGTCTTGGCTAAGGTGTCTTGGCTAATGTGTCTTGGCTAAGGTGTCTTGGCTATTGTGTCTTGGCTAAAGTGTCTTGGCTAAGGTGTCTTGGCTAAGGTGTCTTGGCTAAGGTGTCTTGGCTAAGGTGTCTTGGCTAATGTGTCTCGGCTAATGTGTCTTTGCTAAGGTGTCTTGGCTAATATGTCTTGGCTAATGTGTCTTGGCTAATGTGTCTTGGCTAAGGTGTCTTGGCTAAGGTGTCTTGGCTAAGGTGTCTTGGCTAAGGTGTCTTGGCTAAGGTGTCTTGGCTAAGGTGTCTTGGCTAAGGTGTCTTGGCTAATGTGTCTCGGCTAAGGTGTCTTGGCTATTGTGTCTTGGCTAAGGTGTCTTGGCTAAGGTGTCTTGGCTAAGGTGTCTTGGCTAAGGTGTCTTGGCTAAAGTGTCTCGGCTAAGGTGTCTTGGCTAAGGTGTCTTGGCTAATGTGTCTCGGCTAAGGTGTCTTGGCTAATGTGTCTTGGCTAAGGTGTCTTGGCTAATGTGTCTTGGCTAAGGTGTCTTGGCTAAGGTGTCTTGGCTAAAGTGTCTTGGCTAAGGTGTCTTGGCTAAGGTGTCTTGGCTAATGTGTCTCGGCTAAAGTGTCTTGGCTAAGGTGTCTTGGCTGAGGTGTCTTGGCTAAGGTGTTTTGGCTAATGTGTCTCGGCTAAGGTGTCTTGGCTAAGGTGTCTTGGCTAATGTGTCTCGGCTAAGGTGTCTTGGCTAATGTGTCTTGGCTAAGGTGTCTTGGCTAATGTGTCTTGGCTAAGGTGTCTTGGCTATTGTGTCTTGGCTAAAGTGTCTTGGCTAAGGTGTCTTGGCTAAGGTGTCTTGGCTTATGTGTCTCAGCTAAAGTGTCATGGCTAAGGTGTCTTGGCTAAGGTGTCTTGGCTAAGGTGTCTTGGCTAAGGTGTCTTGGCTAAGGTGTCTTGGCTATTGTGTCTTGGCTAAGGTGTCTTGGCTAAGGTGTCTTAGCTAAGGTGTCTTGGCTAAGGTGTCTTGGCTAAGGTGTCTCGGCTAAAGTGTCTTGGCTAAGGTGTCTCGGCTAAGGTGTCTTGGCTAATGTGTCTTGGCTAAAGTGTCTTGGCTAAGGTGTCTTGGCTAAGGTGTCTTGGCTAAGGTGTCTTGGCTAAGGTGTCTTGGCTAAGGTGTCTTGGCTAAGGTGTCTTGGCTAAGGTGTCTTGGCTAATGTGTCTCGGCTAAGGTGTCTTGGCTAAGGTGTCTTGGCTAAGGTGTCTTGGCTAATGTGTCTTGGCTAAAGTGTCTTGGCTAATGTGTCTCGGCTAAAGTGTCTTGGCTAAGGTGTCTTGGCTAAGGTGTCTTGGCTAATGTGTCTTGGCTAAGGTGTCTCGGCTAATGTGTCTTGGCTAAGGTGTCTTGGCTTAGGTGTCTTGGCTAATGTGTCTTGGCTAAGGTGTCTTGGCTAAGGTGTCTTGGCTAAGGTGTCTTGGCTAAGGTGTCTTGGCTAATGTGTCTCGGCTAATGTGTCTTGGCTAAGGTGTCTTGGCTAAGGTGTCTTGGCTAATGTGTCTCGGCTAAGGTGTCTTGGCTAAGGTGTCTTGGCTAAGGTGTCTTGGCTAATGTGTCTTGGCTAAGGTGTCTTGGCTAAGGTGTCTTGGCTAAGGTGTCTTGGCTAAGGTGTCTTGGCTAATGTGTCTCGGCTAATGTGTCTTGGCTAAGGTGTCTTGGCTAAGGTGTCTTGGCTAATGTGTCTTGGCTAATGTGTCTTGGCTAATGTGTCTTGGCTAAGGTGTCTTGGCTAATGTGTCTTGGCTAAAGTGTCTTGGCTTAGGTGTCTATGCTAATGTGTCTCGGCTAAGGTGTCTTGGCTAAGGTGTCTTGGCTAATGTGTCTTGGCTAAGGTGTCTTGGCTAATGTGTCTTGGCTAAGGTGTCTTGGCTAAGGTGTCTTGGCTAAGGTGTCTTGGCTAAGGTGTCTTGGCTAATGTGTCTCGGCTAATGTGTCTTGGCTAAGGTGTCTTGGCTAAGGTGTCTTGGCTAATGTGTCTCGGCTAAAGTGTCTTGGCTAAGGTGTCTTGGCTAAGGTGTCTTGGCTAAGGTGTCTTGGCTAAGGTGTCTTGGCTAATGTGTCTTGGCTAAGGTGTCTTGGCTAATGTGTCTTGGCTAAGGTGTCTTGGCTAAGGTGTCTTGGCTAAGGTGTCTTGGCTAAGGTGTCTTGGCTAATGTGTCTCGGCTAATGTGTCTTGGCTAAGGTGTCTTGGCTAAGGTGTCTTGGCTAATGTGTCTTGGCTAATGTGTCTTGGCTAAGGTGTCTTGGCTAAGGTGTCTTGGCTAATGTGTCTTGGCTAAAGTGTCTTGGCTAAGGTGTCTTGGCTAAGGTGTCTTGGCTAAGGTGTCTTGGCTAAGGTGTCTTGGCTAAGGTGTCTTGGCTAAGGTGTCTTGGCTAATGTGCCTCGGCTAATGTGTCTTGGCTAAGGTGTCTTGGCTAAGGTGTCTTGGCTAATGTGTCTTGGCTAATGTGTCTTGGCTAAGGTGTCTTGGCTAAGGTGTCTTGGCTAATGTGTCTTGGCTAAAGTGTCTTGGCTTAGGTGTCTTGGCTAATGTGTCTCGGCTAAGGTGTCTTGGCTAAGGTGTCATGGCTAATGTGTCTTGGCTTAAGTGTATTGGCTCATGTGTCTCGGCTAAAGTGTCTTGGCTAAGGTGTCTTGGCTAAGGTGTCTTGGCTAAGGTGTCTTGGCAAATGTGTCTCGGTTAATGTGTCTTGGCTAAGGTGTCTTGGCTAATGTGTCTTGGCTAAAGTGTCTTGGCTTAGGTGTCTTGGCTAATGTGTCTCGGCTAAGGTGTCTTGGCTAAGGTGTCTTGGCTAATGTGTCTTGGCTAAGGTGTCTTGGCTAATGTGTCTTGGCTAAGGTGTCTTGGCTAAGGTGTCTTGGCTAATGTGTCTCGGCTAATGTGTCTTGGCTAAGGTGTCTTGGCTAAGGTGTCTTGGCTAATGTGTCTTGGCTAAAGTGTCTTGGCTTAGGTTTCTTGGCTAATGTGTCTTGGCTAAGGTGTCTTGGCTAAGGTGTCTTGGCTAAGGTGTCTTGGCTAAGGTGTCTTGGCTAAGGTGTCTTGGCTAATGTGTCTCGGCTAATGTGTCTTGGCTAAGGTGTCTTGGCTAAGGTGTCTTGGCTAATGTGTCTTGGCTAATGTGTCTTGGCTAAGGTGTCTTGGCTAAGGTGTCTTGGCTAATGTGTCTTGGCTAAAGTGTCTTGGCTAAGGTGTCTTGGCTAATGTGTCTTGGCTAAAGTGTCTTGGCTGAGGTGTCTTGGCTAATGTGTCTTGGCTAAGGTGTCTTGGCTAATGTGTCTTGGCTAAGGTGTCTTGGCTATTGTGTCTTGGCTAAAGTGTCTTGGCTAAGGTGTCTTGACTAAGGTGTCTTGGCTAATGTGTCTCGGCTAAAGTGTCTTGGCTAAGGTGTCTTGGCTAAGGTGTCTTGGCTAATGTGTCTTGGCTAATGTGTCTTGGCTAAGGTGTCTTGGCTAAGGTGTCTTGACTAATGTGTCTCGGCTTAAGTGTCTTGCCTAATGTGTCTCGGCTAAGGTGTCTTGGCTAATGTGTCTTGGCTAAGGTGTCTTGGCTAAGGTGTCTTGGCTGAGGTGTCTTGGCTAATGTGTCTCGGCTAAGGTGTCTTGGCTATTGTGTCTTGGCTAAGGTGTCTTGGTTAAGGTGTCTTGGCTAAGGTGTCTTGGCTTAGGTGTCTTGGCTAATGTGTCTTGGCTAATGTGTTTTGGCTAAGGTGTCTTGGCTAATGTGTCTTACCTAAGGTGTCTTGGCTAAGGTGTCTTGGCTAATGTGTCTCGGCTAAGGTGTCTTGGCTAATGTGTCTTGGCTAAGGTGTCTTGGCTAAGGTGTCTTGGCTAAGGTGTCTTGGCTAAGGTGTCTTGGCTAATGTGTCTTGGCTAAGGTGTCTTGGCTAAGGTGTCTTGGCTAAGGTGTCTTGGCTAATGTGTCTCGGCTAAGGTGTCTTGGCTAAGGTGTCTTGGCTAATGTGTCTTGGCTAATGTGTCTTGGCTAAGGTGTCTTGGCTAATGTGTCTCGGCTAATGTGTCTTGGCTAAGGTGTCTTGGCTAATGTGGCTTGGCTAATGTGTCTTGGCTAATGTGTCTTGGCTAAGGTGTCTTGGCTAAGGTGTCTTGGCTAAGGTGTCTTGGCTAAGGTGTCTTGGCTAAGGTGTCTTGGCTAAGGTGTCTTGGCTAATGTGTCTCGGCTAAGGTGTCTTGGCTATTGTGTCTTGGCTAAGGTGTCTTGGCTAAGGTGTCTTGGCTAAGGTGTCTTGGCTAAGGTGTCTTGGCTAAAGTGTCTCGGCTAAGGTGTCTTGGCTAAGGTGTCTTGGCTAATGTGTCTCGGCTAAGGTGTCTTGGCTAATGTGTCTTGGCTAAGGTGTCTTGGCTAATGTGTCTTGGCTAAGGTGTCTTGGCTATTGTGTCTTGGCTAAAGTGTCTTGGCTAAGGTGTCTTGGCTAAGGTGTCTTGGCTAAGGTGTCTTGGCTAAGGTGTCTTGGCTAATGTGTCTCGGCTAATGTGTCTTTGCTAAGGTGTCTTGGCTAATATGTCTTGGCTAATGTGTCTTGGCTAATGTGTCTTGGCTAAGGTGTCTTGGCTAAGGTGTCTTGGCTAAGGTGTCTTGGCTAAGGTGTCTTGGCTAAGGTGTCTTGGCTAAGGTGTCTTGGCTAAGGTGTCTTGGCTAATGTGTCTCGGCTAAGGTGTCTTGGCTATTGTGTCTTGGCTAAGGTGTCTTGGCTAAGGTGTCTTGGCTAAGGTGTCTTGGCTAAGGTGTCTTGGCTAAAGTGTCTCGGCTAAGGTGTCTTGGCTAAGGTGTCTTGGCTAATGTGTCTCGGCTAAGGTGTCTTGGCTAATGTGTCTTGGCTAAGGTGTCTTGGCTAATGTGTCTTGGCTAAGGTGTCTTGGCTAAGGTGTCTTGGCTAAAGTGTCTTGGCTAAGGTGTCTTGGCTAAGGTGTCTTGGCTAATGTGTCTCGGCTAAAGTGTCTTGGCTAAGGTGTCTTGGCTGAGGTGTCTTGGCTAAGGTGTTTTGGCTAATGTGTCTCGGCTAAGGTGTCTTGGCTAAGGTGTCTTGGCTAATGTGTCTCGGCTAAGGTGTCTTGGCTAATGTGTCTTGGCTAAGGTGTCTTGGCTAATGTGTCTTGGCTAAGGTGTCTTGGCTATTGTGTCTTGGCTAAAGTGTCTTGGCTAAGGTGTCTTGGCTAAGGTGTCTTGGCTTATGTGTCTCAGCTAAAGTGTCATGGCTAAGGTGTCTTGGCTAAGGTGTCTTGGCTAAGGTGTCTTGGCTAAGGTGTCTTGGCTAAGGTGTCTTGGCTATTGTGTCTTGGCTAAGGTGTCTTGGCTAAGGTGTCTTAGCTAAGGTGTCTTGGCTAAGGTGTCTTGGCTAAGGTGTCTCGGCTAAAGTGTCTTGGCTAAGGTGTCTCGGCTAAGGTGTCTTGGCTAATGTGTCTTGGCTAAAGTGTCTTGGCTAAGGTGTCTTGGCTAAGGTGTCTTGGCTAAGGTGTCTTGGCTAAGGTGTCTTGGCTAAGGTGTCTTGGCTAAGGTGTCTTGGCTAAGGTGTCTTGGCTAATGTGTCTCGGCTAAGGTGTCTTGGCTAAGGTGTCTTGGCTAAGGTGTCTTGGCTAATGTGTCTTGGCTAAAGTGTCTTGGCTAATGTGTCTCGGCTAAAGTGTCTTGGCTAAGGTGTCTTGGCTAAGGTGTCTTGGCTAATGTGTCTTGGCTAAGGTGTCTCGGCTAATGTGTCTTGGCTAAGGTGTCTTGGCTTAGGTGTCTTGGCTAATGTGTCTTGGCTAAGGTGTCTTGGCTAAGGTGTCTTGGCTAAGGTGTCTTGGCTAAGGTGTCTTGGCTAATGTGTCTCGGCTAATGTGTCTTGGCTAAGGTGTCTTGGCTAAGGTGTCTTGGCTAATGTGTCTCGGCTAAGGTGTCTTGGCTAAGGTGTCTTGGCTAAGGTGTCTTGGCTAATGTGTCTTGGCTAAGGTGTCTTGGCTAAGGTGTCTTGGCTAAGGTGTCTTGGCTAAGGTGTCTTGGCTAATGTGTCTCGGCTAATGTGTCTTGGCTAAGGTGTCTTGGCTAAGGTGTCTTGGCTAATGTGTCTTGGCTAATGTGTCTTGGCTAATGTGTCTTGGCTAAGGTGTCTTGGCTAATGTGTCTTGGCTAAAGTGTCTTGGCTTAGGTGTCTATGCTAATGTGTCTCGGCTAAGGTGTCTTGGCTAAGGTGTCTTGGCTAATGTGTCTTGGCTAAGGTGTCTTGGCTAATGTGTCTTGGCTAAGGTGTCTTGGCTAAGGTGTCTTGGCTAAGGTGTCTTGGCTAAGGTGTCTTGGCTAATGTGTCTCGGCTAATGTGTCTTGGCTAAGGTGTCTTGGCTAAGGTGTCTTGGCTAATGTGTCTCGGCTAAAGTGTCTTGGCTAAGGTGTCTTGGCTAAGGTGTCTTGGCTAAGGTGTCTTGGCTAAGGTGTCTTGGCTAATGTGTCTTGGCTAAGGTGTCTTGGCTAATGTGTCTTGGCTAAGGTGTCTTGGCTAAGGTGTCTTGGCTAAGGTGTCTTGGCTAAGGTGTCTTGGCTAATGTGTCTCGGCTAATGTGTCTTGGCTAAGGTGTCTTGGCTAAGGTGTCTTGGCTAATGTGTCTTGGCTAATGTGTCTTGGCTAAGGTGTCTTGGCTAAGGTGTCTTGGCTAATGTGTCTTGGCTAAAGTGTCTTGGCTAAGGTGTCTTGGCTAAGGTGTCTTGGCTAAGGTGTCTTGGCTAAGGTGTCTTGGCTAAGGTGTCTTGGCTAAGGTGTCTTGGCTAATGTGCCTCGGCTAATGTGTCTTGGCTAAGGTGTCTTGGCTAAGGTGTCTTGGCTAATGTGTCTTGGCTAATGTGTCTTGGCTAAGGTGTCTTGGCTAAGGTGTCTTGGCTAATGTGTCTTGGCTAAAGTGTCTTGGCTTAGGTGTCTTGGCTAATGTGTCTCGGCTAAGGTGTCTTGGCTAAGGTGTCATGGCTAATGTGTCTTGGCTTAAGTGTATTGGCTCATGTGTCTCGGCTAAAGTGTCTTGGCTAAGGTGTCTTGGCTAAGGTGTCTTGGCTAAGGTGTCTTGGCAAATGTGTCTCGGTTAATGTGTCTTGGCTAAGGTGTCTTGGCTAATGTGTCTTGGCTAAAGTGTCTTGGCTTAGGTGTCTTGGCTAATGTGTCTCGGCTAAGGTGTCTTGGCTAAGGTGTCTTGGCTAATGTGTCTTGGCTAAGGTGTCTTGGCTAATGTGTCTTGGCTAAGGTGTCTTGGCTAAGGTGTCTTGGCTAATGTGTCTCGGCTAATGTGTCTTGGCTAAGGTGTCTTGGCTAAGGTGTCTTGGCTAATGTGTCTTGGCTAAAGTGTCTTGGCTTAGGTTTCTTGGCTAATGTGTCTTGGCTAAGGTGTCTTGGCTAAGGTGTCTTGGCTAAGGTGTCTTGGCTAAGGTGTCTTGGCTAAGGTGTCTTGGCTAATGTGTCTCGGCTAATGTGTCTTGGCTAAGGTGTCTTGGCTAAGGTGTCTTGGCTAATGTGTCTTGGCTAATGTGTCTTGGCTAAGGTGTCTTGGCTAAGGTGTCTTGGCTAATGTGTCTTGGCTAAAGTGTCTTGGCTAAGGTGTCTTGGCTAATGTGTCTTGGCTAAAGTGTCTTGGCTAAGGTGTCTTGGCTAATGTGTCTTGGCTAAGGTGTCTTGGCTAAGGTGTCTTGGCTAATGTGTCTTGGCTAAGGTGTCTTGGCTAAGGTGTCTTGGCTAAGGTGTCTTGGCTAATGTGTCTTGGCTAATGTGTCTTGGCTAAGGTGTCTTGGCTAATGTGTCTTGGCTAATGTGTCTTGGCTAAGGTGTCTTGGATAAGGTGTCTTGGCTAATGTGTCTTGGCTAATGTGTCTTGGCTAAGGTGTCTTGGCTAAGGTGTCTTGGCTAATGTGTCTTGGCTAAAGTGTCTTGGCTTAGGTGTCTTGGCTAATGTGTCTCGGCTAAGGTGTCTTGGCTAATGTGTCTTGGCTAAGGTGTCTTGGCTAATGTGTCTTGGCTAAGGTGTCTTGGCTAAGGTGTCTTGGCTAAGGTGTCTTGGCTAAGGTGTCTTGGCAAATGTGTCTCGGCTAATGTGTCTTGGCTAAGGTGTCTTGGCTAAGGTGTCTTGGCTAATGTGTCTTGGCTAAAGTGTCTTGGCTTAAATGTCTTGGCTAATGTGTCTCGGCTAAGGTGTCTTGGCTAAGGTGTCTTGGCTAATGTGTCTTGGCTAAGGTGTCTTGGCTAATGTGTCTTGGCTAAGGTGTCTTGGCTAAGGTGTCTTGGCTAAGGTGTCTTGGCTAAGGTGTCTTGGCTAATGTGTCTCGGCTAATGTGTCTTGGCTAAGGTGTCTTGGCTAAGGTGTCTTGGCTAATGTGTCTTGGCTAATGTGTCTTGGCTAAGGTGTCTTGGCTAAGGTGTCTTGGCTAATGTGTCTTGGCTAAAGTGTCTTGGCTAAGGTGTCTTGGCTAAGGTGTCTTGGCTAAGGTGTCTTGGCTAAGGTGTCTTGGCTAAGGTGTCTTGGCAAATGTGTCTCGGCTAATGTGTCTTGGCTAAGGTGTCTTGGCTAATGTGTCTCGGCTAAGGTGTCTTGGCTATTGTGTCTTGGCTAAGGTGTCTTGGCTTATGTGTCTTGGCTAATGTGTCTTGGCTAAGGTGTCTTGGCTAATGTGTCTCGGCTAAAGTGTCTTGGCTAAGGTGTCTTGGCTAATGTGTCTTGGCTAAGGTGTCTTGGCTAAGGTGTCTTGGCTAAGGTGTCTTGGCTAATGTGTCTCGGCTAAGGTGTCTTGGCTAATGTGTCTTGGCTAAGGTGTCTTGGCTAAGGTGTCTTGGCTAAGATGTCTTGGCTAAGGTGTCTTGGCTAATGTGTCTCGGCTAAGGTGTCTTGGCTAATGTGTCTCGGCTAATGTGTCTTGGCTAAGGTGTCTTGGCTAAGGTGTCTTGGCTAAGGTGTCTTGGCTAAGGTGTCTTGGCTAAGGTGTCTTGGCTAATGTGTCTCGGCTAAGGTGTCTTGGCTAATGTGTCTCGGCTAAGGTGTCTTGGCTAATGTGTCTCGGCTAGAGTGTCTTGGCTAAGGTGTCTTGGCTAAGGTGTCTTGGCTAAGGTGTCTTGGCTAAGGTGTCTTGGCTAATGTGTGTCGGCTAATGTGTCTTGGCTAAGGTGTCTTGGCTAAGGTGTCTTGGCTAAGGTGTCTTGGCTAAGGTGTCTTGGCTAATGTGTCTCGGCTAAGGTGTCTTGGCTAAGGTGTCTTGGCTCATGTGTCTCGGCTAAGGTGTCTTGGCTAATGTGTCTCGGCTAAGGTGTCTTGGCTAATGTGTCTCGGCTAATGTGTCTTGGCTAAGGTGTCTTGGCTAAGGTGTCTTGGCTAAGGTGTCTTGGCTAAGGTGTCTTGGCTAATGTGTCTTGGCTAAGGTGTCCTGGCTAATGTGTCTTGGCTAATGTGTCTTGGCTAAGGTGTCTTGGCTAATGTGTCTTTTCTAAGGTGTCTTGGATAAGGTGTCTTGGCTAAGGTGTCTTGGCTAAGGTGTCTTGGCTAATGTGTCTTGGCTAAGGTGTCTTGGCTAATGTGTCTCGGCTAAGGTGTCTTGTCTAAGGTGTCTTGGCTAAGGTGTCTTGGCTAAGGTGTCTTGGCTAATGTGTCTTGGCTAAGGTGTCTTGGCTAATGTGTCTCGGCTAAGGTGTCTTGGCTAATGTGTCTCGGCTAAGGTGTCTTGGCTAAGGTGTCTTGGCTAATGTGTCTCGGCTAATGTGTCTTGGCTAAGGTGTCTTGGCTAATGTGTCTCGGCTAAGGTGTCTTGGCTAAGGTGTCTTGGCTAATGTGTCTCGGCTAAGGTGTCTTGGCTAATGTGTCTTGGCTAAGGTGTCTTGGCTAAGATGTCTTGGCTAAGGTGTCTTGGCTAAGGTGTCTTGGCTAAGGTGTCTTGGCTAATTTGTCTTGGCTAAGGTGTCTTGGCTAAGGTGTCTTGGCTAATGTGTCTTGGCTAAGGTGTCTTGGCTAATGTGTCTCGGCTAAGGTGTCTTGGCTAATTTGTCTTGGCTAAGGTGTCTTGGCTAAGGTGTCTTGGCTAAGGTGTCTTGGCTAAGGTGTCTTGGCTAAGGTGTCTTGGCTAAGGTGTCTTGGCTAAGGTGTCTTGGCTAAGGTGTCTTGGCTAAGGTGTCTTGGCTAATGTGTCTCGGCTAAGGTGTCTTGGCTAAGGTGTCTTGGCTAAGGTGTCTTGGCTAATGTGTCTTGGCTAAAGTGTCTTGGCTAATGTGTCTCGGCTAAAGTGTCTTGGCTAAGGTGTCTTGGCTAAGGTGTCTTGGCTAATGTGTCTTGGCTAAGGTGTCTTGGCTAAGGTGTCTTGGCTAAGGTGTCTTGGCTAATGTGTCTCGGCTAAGGTGTCTTGGCTAAGGTGTCTTGGCTAATGTGTCTCGGCTAAGGTGTCTTGGCTAATGTGTCTCGGCTAAGGTGTCTTGGCTAATGTGTCTCGGCTAATGTGTCTTGGCTAAGGTGTCTTGGCTAAGGTGTCTTGGCTAAGGTGTCTTGGCTAAGGTGTCTTGGCTAATGTGTCTTGGCTAAGGTGTCTTGGCTAAGGTGTCTTGGCTAATGTGTCTCGGCTAAGGTGTCTTGGCTAATGTGTCTTGGCTAAAGTGTCTTGGCTAAGGTGTCTTGGCTAAGGTGTCTTGGCTAAGGTGTCTTGGCTAATGTGTCTTGGCTAAGGTGTCTTGGCTAAGGTGTCTTGGCTAAGGTGTCTTGGCTAAGGTGTCTTGGCTAATGTGTCTCGGCTAAGGTGTCTTGGCTATTGTGTCTTGGCTAAAGTGTCTTGGCTAAGGTGTCTTGGCTAAGGTGTCTTGGCTAAGGTGTCTTGGCTAAGGTGTCTTGGCTAAGGTGTCTTGGCTAAGGTGTCTTGAATAAGGTGTCTTGGCTAAGGTGTCTTGGCTAATGTGTCTCGGCTAAGGTGTCTTGGCTAAGGTGTCTTGGCTAAGGTGTCTTGGCTAATGTGTCTTGGCTAAAGTGTCTTGGCTAATGTGTCTCGGCTAAAGTGTCTTGGCTAAGGTGTCTTGGCTAAGGTGTCTTGGCTAATGTGTCTTGGCTAAGGTGTCTTGGCTAATGTGTCTTGGCTAAGGTGTCTTGGCTAAGGTGTCTTGGCTAATGTGTCTTGGCTAATGTGTCTTGGCTAAGGTGTCTTGGCTAAGGTGTCTTGGCTAATGTGTCTTGGCTAAGGTGTCTTGGCTAAGGTGTCTTGGCTAAGGTGTCTTGGCTAATGTGTCTCGGCTAATGTGTCTTGGCTAAGGTGTCTTGGCTAAGGTGTCTTGGCTAATGTGTCTTGGCTAAGGTGTCTTGGCTAATGTGTCTTGGCTAAGGTGTCTTGGCTAATGTGTCTTGGCTAAGGTGTCTTGGCTAATGTGTCTTGGCTAAGGTGTCTTGGCTAAGGTGTCTTGGCTAATGTGTCTTGGCTAAGGTGTCTTGGCTAAGGTGTCTTGGCGAAGGTGTCTTGGCTAAGGTGTCTTGGCTAATGTGTCTCGGCTAATGTGTCTTGGCTAAGGTGTCTTGGCTAAGGTGTCTTGGCTAAGGTGTCTTGGCTAAGGTGTCTTGGCTAAGGTGTCTTGGCTAAGGTGTCTTGGCTAAGGTGTCTTGGCTAAGGTGTCTTGGCTAATGTGTCTTGGCTAAGGTGTCTTGGCTAATGTGTCTCGGCTAAGGTGTCTTGGCTAATGTGTTTCGGCTAAGGTGTCTTGGCTAAGGTGTCTTGGCTAAGGTGTCTTGGCTAATGTGTTTTGGCTAATGTGTCTCGGCTAATGTGTCTCGGCTAAGGTGTCTTGGCTAATGTGTCTCATCTAAGGTGTCTTGGCTAAGGTGTCTTGGCTAATGTGTCTCGGCTAATGTGTCTTGGCTAAGGTGTCTTGGCTAATGTGTCTCGGCTAAGGTGTCTTGGCTAAGGTGTCTTGGCTAATGTGTCTCGGCAAAGGTGTCTTGGCTAATGTGTCTTGGCTAAGGTGTCTTGGCTAAGGTGTCTTGGCTAAGGTGTCTTGGCTAAGGTGTCTTGGCTAATGTGTCTTGGCTAAGGTGTCTTGGCTAATGTGTCTCGGCTAAGGTGTCTTGGCTAATGTGTTTCGGCTCAGGTGTCTTGGCTAAGGTGTCTTGGCTAAGGTGTCTTGGCTAAGGTGTCTTGGCTAAGGTGTCTTGGCTAATGTGTCTCGGCTAAGGTGTCTTGGCTAAGGTGTCTTGGCTAAGGTGTCTTGGCTAATGTGTCTCGGCTAATGTGTCTTGGCTAAGGTGTCTTGGCTAATGTGTCTTGGCTAAGGTGTCTTGGCTAAGGTGTCTTGGCTAAGGTGTCTTGGCTAAGGTGTCTTGGCTAAGGTGTCTTGGCTAAGGTGTCTTGGCTAAGGTGTCTTGGCTAAGGTGTCTCGGCTAAGGTGTCTTGGCTAAGGTGTCTTGGCTAATGTGTCTTGGCTAAGGTGTCTTGGCTAAGGTGTCTTGGCTAATGTGTCTCGGCTAAGGTGTCTTGGCTAATGTGTCTTGGCTAAAGTGTCTTGGCTAAGGTGTCTTGGCTAAGGTGTTTTGGCTAAGGTGTCTTGGCTAATGTGTCTTGGCTAAGATGTCTTGGCTAAGGTGTCTTGGCTAAGGTGTTTTGGCTAAGGTGTCTTGGCTAATGTGTCTTGGCTAAGATGTCTTGGCTAAGGTGTCTTGGCTAAGGTGTCTTGGCTAAGGTGTCTTGGCTAATGTGTCTCGGCTAAAGTGTCTTGGCTAAGGTGTCTTGGCTAAGGTGTCTTGGCTAATGTGTCTTGGCTAAGGTGTCTTGGCTAAGGTGTCTTGGCTAATGTGTCTCGGCTAAGGTGTCTTGGCTAATGTGTCTTGGCTAAAGTGTCTTGGCTAAGGTGTCTTGGCTAAGGTGTTTTGGCTAAGGTGTCTTGGCTAATGTGTCTTGGCTAAGATGTCTTGGCTAAGGTGTCTTGGCTAAGGTGTCTTGGCTAAGGTGTCTTGGCTAAGGTGTCTCGGCTAAGGTGTCTTGGCTAATGTGTCTTGGCTAAGGTGTCTTGGCTAAGGTGTCTTGGCTAAGGTGTCTTGGCTAAGGTGTCTTGGCTAAGGTGTCTTGGCTAAGGTGTCTTGGCTAAGGTGTCTTGGCTAAGGTGTCTTGGCTAATGTGTCTCGGCTAAGGTGTCTTGGCTAAGGTGTCTTGGCTAAGGTGTCTTGGCTAATGTGTCTTGGCTAAAGTGTCTTGGCTAATGTGTCTCGGCTAAATTGTCTTGGCTAAGGTGTCTTGGCTAAGGTGTCTTGGCTAATGTGTCTTGGCTAAGGTGTCTTGGCTAATGTGTCTTGGCTAAGGTGTCTTGGCTAAGGTGTCTTGGCTAATGTGTCTTGGCTAAGGTGTCTTGGCTAAGGTGTCTTGGCTAAGGTGTCTTGGCTAAGGTGTCTTGGCTAATGTGTCTCGGCTAATGTGTCTTGGCTAAGGTGTCTTGGCTAATGTGTCTCGGCTAAGGTGTCTTGGCTAAGGTGTCTTGGCTAAGGTGTCTTGGCTAATGTGTCTTGGCTAAGGTGTCTTGGCTAAGGTGTCTTGGCTAAGGTGTCTTGGCTAAGGTGTCTTGGCTAATGTGTCTCGGCTAAAGTGTCTTGGCTAAGGTGTCTTGGCTAAGGTGTCTTGGCTAATGTGTCTCGGCTAATGTGTCTTGGCTAAGGTGTCTTGGCTAATGTGTCTTGGCTAAGGTGTCTTGGCTAAGGTGTCTAGGCTAATGTGTCTTGGCTAAGGTGTCTTGGCTAAGGTGTCTTGGCTAATGTGTCTTGGCTAAAGTGTCTTGGCTTATGTGTCTCGGCTAAAGTGTCTTGGCTAAGGTGTCTTGGCTAAGGTGTCTTGGCTAATGTGTCTTGGCTAAGGTGTCTTGGCTAATGTGTCTTGGCTAAGGTGTCTTGGCTAAGGTGTCTTGGCTAATGTGTCTTGGCTAAGGTGTCTTGGCTAAGGTGTCTTGGCTAAGGTGTCTTGGCTAAGGTGTCTTGGCTAATGTGTCTCGGCTAATGTGTCTTGGCTAAGGTGTCTTGGCTAAGGTGTCTTGGCTAAGGTATCTTGGCTAATGTGTCTCGGCTAAGGTGTCTTGGCTAAGGTGTCTTGGCTAAGGTGTCTTGGCTAATGTGTCTTGGCTAAGGTGTCTTGGCTAAGGTGTCTTGGCTAAGGTGTCTTGGCTAAGGTGTCTTGGCTAATGTGTCTCGGCTAATGTGTCTTGGCTAAGGTGTCTTGGCTAAGGTGTCTTGGCTAATGTGTCTCGGCTAATGTGTCTTGGCTAAGGTGTCTTGGCTAATGTGTCTCGGCTAAGGTGTCTTGGCTAAGGTGTCTTGGCTAATGTGTCTCGGCTAAGGTGTCTTGGCTAATGTGTCTTGGCTAAGGTGTCTTGGCTAAGGTGTCTTGGCTAATGTGTCTTGGCTAAGGTGTCTTGGCTAAGGTGTCTTGGCTAAGGTGTCTTGGCTAAGGTGTCTTGGCTAAGGTGTCTTGGCTAATGTGTCTCGGCTAAGGTGTCTTGGCTAATGTGTCTCGGCTAAGGTGTCTTGGCTAAGGTGTCTTGGCTAAGGTGTCTTGGCTAAGGTGTCTTGGCTAAGGTGTCTTGGCTAAGGTGTCTTGGCTAAGGTGTCTTGGCTAATGTGTCTCGGGTAAGGTGTCTTGGCTAATGTGTCTCGGCTAAGGTGTCTCGGCTAAGGTGTCTTGGCTAAGGTGTCTTGGCTAAGGTTTCTTGGCTAATGTGTCTTGGCTAAAGTGTCTTGGCTAATGTGTATCGGCTAAAGTGTCTTGGCTAAGGTGTCTTGGCTAAGGTGTCTTGGCTAATGTGTCTTGGCTAAGGTGTCTTGGCTAAGGTGTCTTGGCTAATGTGTCTCGGCTAATGTGTCTTGGCTAAGGTGTCTTGGCTAAGGTGTCTTGGCTAAGGTGTCTTGGCTAAGCTGTCTTGGCTATTGTGTCTTGGCTAAGGTGTCTTGGCTAAGGTGTCTTGGCTAAGGTGTCTTGGCTAAGGTGTCTTGGCTAATGTGTCTCGGCTAAGGTGTCTTGGCTAATGTGTCTTGGCTAAAGTGTCTTGGCTAAGGTGTCTTGGCTAAGGTGTCTTGGCTAAGGTGTCTTGGCTAAGGTGTCTTGGCTAAGGTGTCTTGGCTAAGGTGTCTTGGCTAATGTGTCTCGGCTAAGGTGTCTTGGCTAAGGTGTCTTGGCTAAGGTGTCTTGGCTAATGTGTCTTGGCTAAAGTGTCTTGGCTAATGTGTCTCGGCTAAAGTGTCTTGGCTAAGGTGTCTTGGCTAATGTGTCTTGGCTAAGGTGTCTTGGCTAATGTGTCTTGGCTAAGGTGTCTTGGCTAAGGTGTCTTGGCTAAGGTGTCTTGGCTAAAGTGTCTCGGCTAATGTGTCTTGGCTAAGGTGTCTTGGCTAAGGTGTCTTGGCTTATGTGTCTTGGCTAAGGTGTCTTGGCTAATGTGTCTTGGCTAAGGTGTCTTGGCTAATGTGTCTTGGCTAAGGTGTCTTGGCTAATGTGTCTTGGCTAAGGTGTCTTGGCTAAGGTGTCTTGGCTAATGTGTCTTGGCTATGGTGTCTTGGCTAAGGTGTCTTGGCTAAGGTGTCTTGGCTAAGGTGTCTTGGCTAATGTGTCTCGGCTGATGTGTCTTGGCTAAGGTGTCTTGGCTAAGGTGTCTTGGCTAAGGTGTCTTGGCTAAGGTGTCTTGGCTAAGGTGTCTTGGCTAAGGTGTCTTGGCTAATGTGTCTCGGCTAATGTGTCTTGGCTAAGGTGTCTTGGCTAATGTGTCTCGGCTAAGGTGTCTTGGCTAATGTGTCTCGGCTAAGGTGTCTTGGCTAAGGTGTCTTGGCTAAGGTGTCTTGGCTAAGGTGTCTTGGCTAATGTGTCTTGGCTAAGGTGTCTTGGCTAATGTGTCTCGGCTAAGGTGTCTTGGCTAATGTGTCTCGGCTAAGGTGTCTTGGCTAAGGTGTCTTGGCTAATGTGTCTCGGCTAATGTGTCTTGGCTAAGGTGTCTTGGCTAATGTGTCTCGGCTAAGGTGTCTTGGCTAAGGTGTCTTGGCTAATGTGTCTCGGCTAAGGTGTCTTGGCTAATGTGTCTTGGCTAAGGTGTCTTGGCTAATGTGTCTTGGCTAAGGTGTCTTGGCTAAGGTGTCTTGGCTAAGGTGTCTTGGCTAAGGTGTCTTGGCTAAGATGTCTTGGCTAATGTGTCTTGGCTAAGGTGTCTTGGCTAATG
Organism: Anopheles funestus; assembly: GCF_943734845.2. Classification (NCBI taxonomy): domain Eukaryota; kingdom Metazoa; phylum Arthropoda; class Insecta; order Diptera; family Culicidae; genus Anopheles; species Anopheles funestus. The sequence goes on from NW_026045316.1 coordinate 93,389, forward strand.
TGTCTCGGCTAAGGTGCCTTGGCTAATGTGTCTCGGCTAAGGTGTCTTGGCTAAGGTGTCTTGGCTAAGGTGTCTTGGCTAAGGTGGCTTGGCTAAGGTGTCTTGGCTAAGGTGTCTTGGCTAAGGTGTCTTGGCTAAGGTGTCTTGGCTAATGTGTCTCGGCTAAGGTGTCTTGGCTAAGGTGTCTTGGCTAATGTGTCTTGGCTAAAGTGTCTTGGCTAATGTGTCTCGGCTAAAGTGTCTTGGCTAAGGTGTCTTGGCTAAGGTGTCTTGGCTAATGTGTCTTGGCTAAGGTGTCTTGGCTAAGGTGTCTTGGCTAAGGTGTCTTGGCTAATGTGTCTCGGCTAAGGTGTCTTGGCTAATGTGTCTTGGCTAAGGTGTCTTGGCTAAGGTGTCTTGGCTAAGGTGTCTTGGCTAATGTGTCTTGGCTAAGGTGTCTTGGCTAAGGTGTCTTGGCTAAGGTGTCTTGGCTAAGGTGTCTTGGCTAATGTGTCTCGGCTAAGGTGTCTTGGCTAATGTGTCTTGGCTAAAGTGTCTTGGCTAAGGTGTCTTGGCTAAGGTGTCTTGGCTAAGGTGTCTTGGCTAAGGTGTCTTGGCTAAGGTGTCTTGGCTAAGGTGTCTTGGCTAATGTGTCTCGGCTAAGGTGTCTTGGCTAATGTGTCTCGGCTAATGTGTCTCGGCTAAGGTGTCTTGGCTAAGGTGTTTTGGCTAAGGTGTCTTGGCTAATGTGTCTTGGCTAAAGTGTCTTGGCTAATGTGTCTCGGCTAAAGTGTCTTGGCTAAGGTGTCTTGGCTAAGGTGTCTTGGCTAATGTGTCTTGGCTAAGGTGTCTTGGCTAAGGTGTCTTGGCTAATGTGTCTCGGCTAATGTGTCTTGGCTAATGTGTCTTGGCTAATGTGTCTTGGCTAAGGTGTCTTGGCTAAGGTGTCTTGGCTAAGGTGTCTTGGCTAAGGTGTCTTGGCAAATGTGTCTCGGCTAATGTGTCTTGGCTAAGGTGTCTTGGCTAAGGTGTCTTGGCTAATGTGTCTTGGCTAAAGTGTCTTGGCTAAGGTGTCTTGGCTAAGGTGTCTTGGCTAAGGTGTCTTGGCTAAGGTGTCTTGGCTAAGGTGTCTTGGCTAATGTGTCTTGGCTAAAGTGTCTTGGCTAATGTGTCTCGGCTAATGTGTCTTGGCTAAGGTGTCTTGGCTAAGGTGTCTTGGCTAAGGTGTCTTGGCTAATGTGTCTCGGCTAAGGTGTCTTGGCTAAGGTGTCTTGGCTAAGGTGTCTTGGCTAATGTGTCTTGGCTAAGGTGTCTTGGCTAAGGTGTCTTGGCTAAGGTGTCTTGGCTAAGGTGTCTTGGCTAATGTGTCTCGGCTAATGTGTCTTGGCTAAGGTGTCTTGGCTAAGGTGTCTTGGCTAATGTGTCTTGGCTAATGTGTCTTGGCTAAGGTGTCTTGGCTAAGGTGTCTTGGCTAATGTGTCTTGGCTAAAGTGTCTTGGCTTAGGTGTCTTGGCTAATGTGTCTCGGCTAAGGTGTCTTGGCTAAGGTGTCTTGGCTAATGTGTCTTGGCTAAGGTGTCTTGGCTAATGTGTCTTGGCTAAGGTGTCTTGGCTAAGGTGTCTTGGCTAAGGTGTCTTGGCTAAGGTGTCTTGGCAAATGTGTCTCGGCTAATGTGTCTTGGCTAAGGTGTCTTGGCTAAGGTGTCTTGGCTAATGTGTCTTGGCTAAAGTGTCTTGGCTAAGGTGTCTTGGCTAAGGTGTCTTGGCTAAGGTGTCTTGGCTAAGGTGTCTTGGCTAAGGTGTCTTGGCTAATGTGTCTTGGCTAAGGTGTCTTGGCTAATGTGTCTCGGCTAAGGTGTCTTGGCTAATGTGTCTCGGCTAAGGTGTCTTGGCTAAGGTGTCTTGGCTAAGGTGTCTTGGCTAATGTGTCTTGGCTAAGGTGTCTTGGCTAAGGTGTCTTGGCTAAGGTGTCTTGGCTAAGGTGTCTTGGCTAATGTGTCTCGGCTAATGTGTCTTGGCTAAGGTGTCTTGGCTAAGGTGTCTTGGCTAAGGTGTCTTGGCTAATGTGTCTCGGCTAAGGTGTCTTGGCTAAGGTGTCTTGGCTAAGGTGTCTTGGCTAATGTGTCTTGGCTAAGGTGTCTTGGCTAAGGTGTCTTGGCTAATGTGTCTTGGCTAAAGTGTCTTGGCTTAGGTGTCTTGGCTAATGTGTCTCGGCTAATGTGTCTTGGCTAAGGTGTCTTGGCTAAGGTGTCTTGGCTAATGTGTCTTGGCTAAGGTGTCTTGGCTAATGTGTCTTGGCTAAGGTGTCTTGGCTAAGGTGTCTTGGCTAAGGTGTCTTGGCTAAGGTGTCTTGGCAAATGTGTCTCGGCTAATGTGTCTTGGCTAAGGTGTCTTGGCTAAGGTGTCTTGGCTAATGTGTCTTGGCTAAAGTGTCTTGGCTAAGGTGTCTTGGCTAAGGTGTCTTGGCTAAGGTGTCTTGGCTAAGGTGTCTTGGCTAAGGTGTCTTGGCTAATGTGTCTTGGCTAAGGTGTCTTGGCTAATGTGTCTCGGCTAAGGTGTCTTGGCTAATGTGTCTCGGCTAAGGTGTCTTGGCTAAGGTGTCTTGGCTAAGGTGTCTTGGCTAATGTGTCTTGGCTAAGGTGTCTTGGCTAAGGTGTCTTGGCTAAGGTGTCTTGGCTAAGGTGTCTTGGCTAATGTGTCTCGGCTAATGTGTCTTGGCTAAGGTGTCTTGGCTAAGGTGTCTTGGCTAAGGTGTCTTGGCTAATGTGTCTCGGCTAAGGTGTCTTGGCTAAGGTGTCTTGGCTAAGGTGTCTTGGCTAATGTGTCTTGGCTAAGGTGTCTTGGCTAATGCGTCTTGGCTAAGGTGTCTTGGCTAAGGTGTCTTGGCTAAGGTGTCTTGGCTAAGGTGTCTTGGCAAATGTGTCTCGGCTAATGTGTCTTGGCTAAGGTGTCTTGGCTAAGGTGTCTTGGCTAATGTGTCTTGGCTAAAGTGTCTTGGCTAAGGTGTCTTGGCTAAGGTGTCTTGGCTAAGGTGTCTTGGCTAAGGTGTCTTGGCTAATGTGTCTTGGCTAAGGTGTCTTGGCTAATGTGTCTTGGCTAAGGTGTCTTGGCTAAGGTGTCTTGGCTAAGGTGTCTTGGCTAATGTGTCTCGGCTAATGTGTCTTGGCTAAGGTGTCTTGGCTAAGGTGTCTTGGCTAATGTGTCTTGGCTAATGTGTCTTGGCAAATGTGTCTCGGCTAATGTGTCTTGGCTAAGGTGTCTTGGCTAAGGTGTCTTGGCTAAGGTGTCTTGGCTAAAGTGTCTCGGCTAATGTGTCTTGGCTAAGGTGTCTTGGCTAAGGTGTCTTGGCTTATGTGTCTTGGCTAAGGTGTCTTGGCTAATGTGTCTTGGCTAAGGTGTCTTGGCTAATGTGTCTTGGCTAAGGTGTCTTGGCTAATGTGTCTTGGCTAAGGTGTCTTGGCTAAGGTGTCTTGGCTAATGTGTCTTGGCTAAGGTGTCTTGGCTAAGGTGTCTTGGCTAAGGTGTCTTGGCTAAGGTGTCTTGGCTAATGTGTCTCGGCTAATGTGTCTTGGCTAAGGTGTCTTGGCTAAGGTGTCTTGGCTAAGGTGTCTTGGCTAAGGTGTCTTGGCTAAGGTGTCTTGGCTAAGGTGTCTTGGCTAATGTGTCTCGGCTAATGTGTCTTGGCTAAGGTGTCTTGGCTAATGTGTCTCGGCTAAGGTGTCTTGGCTAATGTGTCTCGGCTAAGGTGTCTTGGCTAATGTGTCTCGGCTAATGTGTCTCGGCTAAGGTGTCTTGGCTAAGGTGTTTTGGCTAAGGTGTCTTGGCTAATGTGTCTTGGCTAAAGTGTCTTGGCTAATGTGTCTCGGCTAAAGTGTCTTGGCTAAGGTGTCTTGGCTAAGGTGTCTTGGCTAATGTGTCTTGGCTAATGTGTCTTGGCTAAGGTGTCTTGGCTAATGTGTCTCGGCTAATGTGTCTTGGCTAATGTGTCTTGGCTAATGTGTCTTGGCTAAGGTGTCTTGGCTAAGGTGTCTTGGCTAAGGTGTCTTGGCTAAGGTGTCTTGGCAAATGTGTCTCGGCTAATGTGTCTTGGCTAAGGTGTCTTGGCTAAGGTGTCTTGGCTAATGTGTCTTGGCTAAAGTGTCTTGGCTAAGGTGTCTTGGCTAAGGTGTCTTGGCTAAGGTGTCTTGGCTAAGGTGTCTTGGCTAAGGTGTCTTGGCTAATGTGTCTTGGCTAAAGTGTCTTGGCTAATGTGTCTCGGCTAATGTGTCTTGGCTAAGGTGTCTTGGCTAAGGTGTCTTGGCTAAGGTGTCTTGGCTAATGTGTCTCGGCTAAGGTGTCTTGGCTAAGGTGTCTTGGCTAAGGTGTCTTGGCTAATGTGTCTTGGCTAAGGTGTCTTGGCTAAGGTGTCTTGGCTAAGGTGTCTTGGCTAAGGTGTCTTGGCTAATGTGTCTCGGCTAATGTGTCTTGGCTAAGGTGTCTTGGCTAAGGTGTCTTGGCTAATGTGTCTTGGCTAATGTGTCTTGGCTAAGGTGTCTTGGCTAAGGTGTCTTGGCTAATGTGTCTTGGCTAAAGTGTCTTGGCTTAGGTGTCTTGGCTAATGTGTCTCGGCTAAGGTGTCTTGGCTAAGGTGTCTTGGCTAATGTGTCTTGGCTAAGGTGTCTTGGCTAATGTGTCTTGGCTAAGGTGTCTTGGCTAAGGTGTCTTGGCTAAGGTGTCTTGGCTAAGGTGTCTTGGCAAATGTGTCTCGGCTAATGTGTCTTGGCTAAGGTGTCTTGGCTAAGGTGTCTTGGCTAATGTGTCTTGGCTAAAGTGTCTTGGCTAAGGTGTCTTGGCTAAGGTGTCTTGGCTAAGGTGTCTTGGCTAAGGTGTCTTGGCTAAGGTGTCTTGGCTAATGTGTCTTGGCTAAGGTGTCTCGGCTAAGGTGTCTTGGCTAATGTGTCTCGGCTAAGGTGTCTTGGCTAAGGTGTCTTGGCTAAGGTGTCTTGGCTAATGTGTCTTGGCTAAGGTGTCTTGGCTAAGGTGTCTTGGCTAAGGTGTCTTGGCTAAGGTGTCTTGGCTAATGTGTCTCGGCTAATGTGTCTTGGCTAAGGTGTCTTGGCTAAGGTGTCTTGGCTAAGGTGTCTTGGCTAATGTGTCTCGGCTAAGGTGTCTTGGCTAAGGTGTCTTGGCTAAGGTGTCTTGGCTAATGTGTCTTGGCTAAGGTGTCTTGGCTAAGGTGTCTTGGCTAAGGTGTCTTGGCTAAGGTGTCTTGGCTAATGTGTCTCGGCTAATGTGTCTTGGCTAAGGTGTCTTGGCTAAGGTGTCTTGGCTAATGTGTCTTGGCTAATGTGTCTTGGCTAAGGTGTCTTGGCTAAGGTGTCTTGGCTAATGTGTCTTGGCTAAAGTGTCTTGGCTTAGGTGTCTTGGCTAATGTGTCTCGGCTAATGTGTCTTGGCTAAGGTGTCTTGGCTAAGGTGTCTTGGCTAATGTGTCTTGGCTAAGGTGTCTTGGCTAATGTGTCTTGGCTAAGGTGTCTTGGCTAAGGTGTCTTGGCTAAGGTGTCTTGGCTAAGGTGTCTTGGCAAATGTGTCTCGGCTAATGTGTCTTGGCTAAGGTGTCTTGGCTAAGGTGTCTTGGCTAATGTGTCTTGGCTAAAGTGTCTTGGCTAAGGTGTCTTGGCTAAGGTGTCTTGGCTAAGGTGTCTTGGCTAAGGTGTCTTGGCTAAGGTGTCTTGGCTAATGTGTCTTGGCTAAGGTGTCTTGGCTAATGTGTCTCGGCTAAGGTGTCTTGGCTAATGTGTCTCGGCTAAGGTGTCTTGGCTAAGGTGTCTTGGCTAAGGTGTCTTGGCTAATGTGTCTTGGCTAAGGTGTCTTGGCTAAGGTGTCTTGGCTAAGGTGTCTTGGCTAAGGTGTCTTGGCTAATGTGTCTCGGCTAATGTGTCTTGGCTAAGGTGTCTTGGCTAAGGTGTCTTGGCTAAGGTGTCTTGGCTAATGTGTCTCGGCTAAGGTGTCTTGGCTAAGGTGTCTTGGCTAAGGTGTCTTGGCTAATGTGTCTTGGCTAAGGTGTCTTGGCTAATGTGTCTTGGCTAAGGTGTCTTGGCTAAGGTGTCTTGGCTAAGGTGTCTTGGCTAAGGTGTCTTGGCAAATGTGTCTCGGCTAATGTGTCTTGGCTAAGGTGTCTTGGCTAAGGTGTCTTGGCTAATGTGTCTTGGCTAAAGTGTCTTGGCTAAGGTGTCTTGGCTAAGGTGTCTTGGCTAAGGTGTCTTGGCTAAGGTGTCTTGGCTAATGTGTCTTGGCTAAGGTGTCTTGGCTAATGTGTCTTGGCTAAGGTGTCTTGGCTAAGGTGTCTTGGCTAAGGTGTCTTGGCTAATGTGTCTCGGCTAATGTGTCTTGGCTAAGGTGTCTTGGCTAAGGTGTCTTGGCTAATGTGTCTTGGCTAATGTGTCTTGGCAAATGTGTCTCGGCTAATGTGTCTTGGCTAAGGTGTCTTGGCTAAGGTGTCTTGGCTAAGGTGTCTTGGCTAAAGTGTCTCGGCTAATGTGTCTTGGCTAAGGTGTCTTGGCTAAGGTGTCTTGGCTTATGTGTCTTGGCTAAGGTGTCTTGGCTAATGTGTCTTGGCTAAGGTGTCTTGGCTAATGTGTCTTGGCTAAGGTGTCTTGGCTAATGTGTCTTGGCTAAGGTGTCTTGGCTAAGGTGTCTTGGCTAATGTGTCTTGGCTAAGGTGTCTTGGCTAAGGTGTCTTGGCTAAGGTGTCTTGGCTAAGGTGTCTTGGCTAATGTGTCTCGGCTAATGTGTCTTGGCTAAGGTGTCTTGGCTAAGGTGTCTTGGCTAAGGTGTCTTGGCTAAGGTGTCTTGGCTAAGGTGTCTTGGCTAAGGTGTCTTGGCTAATGTGTCTCGGCTAATGTGTCTTGGCTAAGGTGTCTTGGCTAATGTGTCTCGGCTAAGGTGTCTTGGCTAAGGTGTCTCGGCTAAGGTGTCTTGGCTAAGGTGTCTTGGCTAAGGTGTCTTGGCTAATGTGTCTTGGCTAAGGTGTCTTGGCTAATGTGTCTCGGCTAAGGTGTCTTGGCTAATGTGTCTCGGCTAAGGTGTCTTGGCTAAGGTGTCTTGGCTAATGTGTCTCGGCTAATGTGTCTTGGCTAAGGTGTCTTGGCTAATGTGTCTCGGCTAAGGTGTCTTGGCTAAGGTGTCTTGGCTAATGTGTCTCGGCTAAGGTGTCTTGGCTAATGTGTCTTGGCTAAGGTGTCTTGGCTAAGGTGTCTTGGCTAAGGTGTCTTGGCTAAGGTGTCTTGGCTAAGGTGTCTTGGCTAAGGTGTCTTGGCTAAGGTGTCTTGGCTAAGGTGTCTTGGCTAATGTGTCTTGGCTAAGGTGTCTTGGCTAATGTGTCTCGGCTAAGGTGTCTTGGCTAAGGTGTCTCGGCTAAGGTGTCTTGGCTAAGGTGTCTTGGCTAAGGTGTCTTGGCTAAGGTGTCTTGGCTAAGGTGTCTTGGCTAAGGTGTCTTGGCTAAGGTGTCTTGGCTAAGGTGTCTTGGCTAATGTGTCTCGGCTAAGGTGTCTTGGCTAAGGTGTCTTGGCTAAGGTGTCTTGGCTAATGTGTCTCGGCTAAGGTGTCTTGGCTAATGTGTCTTGGCTAAGGTGTCTTGGCTAAGGTGTCTTGGCTAAGGTGTCTTTTCTAATGTGTCTTGGCTAAGGTGTCTTGGCTAAGGTGTCTTGGCTAAGGTGTCTTGGCTAAGGTGTCTTGGCTAATGTGTCTCGGCTAAGGTGTCTTGGCTAATGTGTCTTGGCTAAAGTGTCTTGGCTAAGGTGTCTTGGCTAAGGTGTCTTGGCTAAGGTGTCTTGGCTAAGGTGTCTTGGCTAAGGTGTCTTGGCTAAGGTGTCTTGGCTAAGGTGTCTTGGCTAATGTGTCTCGGCTAAGGTGTCTTGGCTAATGTGTCTCGGCTAATGTGTCTCGGCTAAGGTGTCTTGGCTAAGGTGTTTTGGCTAAGGTGTCTTGGCTAATGTGTCTTGGCTAAAGTGTCTTGGCTAATGTGTCTCGGCTAAAGTGTCTTGGCTAAGGTGTCTTGGCTAAGGTGTCTTGGCTAATGTGTCTTGGCTAAGGTGTCTTGGCTAAGGTGTCTTGGCTAATGTGTCTCGGCTAATGTGTCTTGGCTAATGTGTCTTGGCTAATGTGTCTTGGCTAAGGTGTCTTGGCTAAGGTGTCTTGGCTAAGGTGTCTTGGCTAAGGTGTCTTGGCAAATGTGTCTCGGCTAATGTGTCTTGGCTAAGGTGTCTTGGCTAAGGTGTCTTGGCTAATGTGTCTTGGCTAAAGTGTCTTGGCTAAGGTGTCTTGGCTAAGGTGTCTTGGCTAAGGTGTCTTGGCTAAGGTGTCTTGGCTAAGGTGTCTTGGCTAATGTGTCTTGGCTAAAGTGTCTTGGCTAATGTGTCTCGGCTAATGTGTCTTGGCTAAGGTGTCTTGGCTAAGGTGTCTTGGCTAAGGTGTCTTGGCTAATGTGTCTCGGCTAAGGTGTCTTGGCTAAGGTGTCTTGGCTAAGGTGTCTTGGCTAATGTGTCTTGGCTAAGGTGTCTTGGCTAAGGTGTCTTGGCTAAGGTGTCTTGGCTAAGGTGTCTTGGCTAATGTGTCTCGGCTAATGTGTCTTGGCTAAGGTGTCTTGGCTAAGGTGTCTTGGCTAATGTGTCTTGGCTAATGTGTCTTGGCTAAGGTGTCTTGGCTAAGGTGTCTTGGCTAATGTGTCTTGGCTAAAGTGTCTTGGCTTAGGTGTCTTGGCTAATGTGTCTCGGCTAAGGTGTCTTGGCTAAGGTGTCTTGGCTAATGTGTCTTGGCTAAGGTGTCTTGGCTAATGTGTCTTGGCTAAGGTGTCTTGGCTAAGGTGTCTTGGCTAAGGTGTCTTGGCTAAGGTGTCTTGGCAAATGTGTCTCGGCTAATGTGTCTTGGCTAAGGTGTCTTGGCTAAGGTGTCTTGGCTAATGTGTCTTGGCTAAAGTGTCTTGGCTAAGGTGTCTTGGCTAAGGTGTCTTGGCTAAGGTGTCTTGGCTAAGGTGTCTTGGCTAATGTGTCTTGGCTAAGGTGTCTTGGCTAATGTGTCTTGGCTAAGGTGTCTTGGCTAAGGTGTCTTGGCTAAGGTGTCTTGGCTAATGTGTCTCGGCTAATGTGTCTTGGCTAAGGTGTCTTGGCTAAGGTGTCTTGGCTAATGTGTCTTGGCTAATGTGTCTTGGCAAATGTGTCTCGGCTAATGTGTCTTGGCTAAGGTGTCTTGGCTAAGGTGTCTTGGCTAAGGTGTCTTGGCTAAAGTGTCTCGGCTAATGTGTCTTGGCTAAGGTGTCTTGGCTAAGGTGTCTTGGCTAATGTGTCTTGGCTAAGGTGTCTTGGCTAATGTGTCTTGGCTAAGGTGTCTTGGCTAATGTGTCTTGGCTAAGGTGTCTTGGCTAAGGTGTCTTGGCTAATGTGTCTTGGCTAAGGTGTCTTGGCTAAGGTGTCTTGGCTAAGGTGTCTTGGCTAAGGTGTCTTGGCTAATGTGTCTCGGCTAATGTGTCTTGGCTAAGGTGTCTTGGCTAAGGTGTCTTGGCTAAGGTGTCTTGGCTAAGGTGTCTTGGCTAAGGTGTCTTGGCTAATGTGTCTCGGCTAATGTGTCTTGGCTAAGGTGTCTTGGCTAATGTGTCTCGGCTAAGGTGTCTTGGCTAATGTGTCTCGGCTAAGGTGTCTTGGCTAAGGTGTCTTGGCTAAGGTGTCTTGGCTAAGGTGTCTTGGCTAATGTGTCTTGGCTAAGGTGTCTTGGCTAATGTGTCTCGGCTAAGGTGTCTTGGCTAATGTGTCTCGGCTAAGGTGTCTTGGCTAAGGTGTCTTGGCTAATGTGTCTCGGCTAATGTGTCTTGGCTAAGGTGTCTTGGCTAATGTGTCTCGGCTAAGGTGTCTTGGCTAAGGTGTCTTGGCTAATGTGTCTCGGCTAAGGTGTCTTGGCTAATGTGTCTTGGCTAAGGTGTCTTGGCTAATGTGTCTTGGCTAAGGTGTCTTGGCTAAGATGTCTTGGCTAAGGTGTCTTGGCTAAGGTGTCTTGGCTAAGGTGTCTTGGCTAATGTGTCTTGGCTAAGGTGTCTTGGCTAATGTGTCTCGGCAAAGGTGTCTTGGCTAATGTGTCTCGGCTAAGGTGTCTTGGCTAAGGTGTCTTGGCTAAGGTGTCTTGGCTAAGGTGTCTTGGCTAAGGTGTCTTGGCTAAGGTGTCTTGGCTAAGGTGTCTTGGCTAAGGTGTCTTGGCTAAGGTGTCTTGGCTAAGGTGTCTCGGCTAAGGTGTCTTGGCTAAGGTGTCTTGGCTAAGGTGTCTTGGCTAATGTGTCTTGGCTAAAGTGTCTTGGCTAAGGTGTCTTGGCTAAGGTGTCTTGGCTAAGGTGTCTTGGCTAAGGTGTTTTGGCTAATGTGTCTTGGCTAAGGTGTCTTGGCTAAGGTGTCTTGGCTAATGTGTCTTGGCTAAGGTGTCTTGGCTAATGTGTCTCGGCTAAGGTGTCTTGGCTAAGGTGTCTTGGCTAATGTGTCTTGGCTAAAGTGTCTTGGCTAAGGTGTCTTGGCTAATGTGTCTCGGCTAAGGTGTCTTGGCTAAGGTGTCTTGGCTAATGTGTCTTGGCTAATGTGTCTCGGCTAATGTGTCTTGGCTAAGGTGTCTTGGCTAAGGTGTCTTGGCTAAGGTGTCTTGGCTAAGGTGTCTTGGCTAAGGTGTCTTGGCTAAGGTGTCTTGGCTAAGGTGTCTTGGCTAAGGTGTCTCGGCTAATGTGTCTTGGCTAAGGTGTCTTGGCTAATGTGTCTCGGCTAAGGTGTCTTGGCTAATGTGTCTTGGCTAAGGTGTCTTGGCTAAGGTGTCTTGGCCAAGGTGTCTTGGCTAATGTGTCTTGGCTAAGGTGTCTTGGCTAAGGTGTCTTGGCTAAGGTGTCTTGGCTAAGGTGTCTTGGCTAATGTGTCTCGGCTAATGTGTCTCGGCTAAGGTGTCTTGGCTAATGTGTCTTGGCTAAGGTGTCTTGGCTAATGTGTCTTGGCTAAGGTGTCTTGGCTAAGGTGTCTTGGCTAAGGTGTCTTGGCTAATGTGTCTTGGCTAAGGTGTCTTGGCTAAGGTGTCTTGGCTAAGGTGTCTTGGCTAAGGTGTCTTGGCTAATGTGTCTCGGCTAAGGTGTCTTGGCTAATGTGTCTCGGCTAATGTGTCTTGGCTAAGGTGTCTTGGCTAATGTGTCTCGGCTAAGGTGTCTTGGCTAAGGTGTCTTGGCTAATGTGTCTCGGCTAAGGTGTCTTGGCTAATGTGTCTTGGCTAAGGTGTCTTGGCTAATGTGTCTTGGCTAAGGTGTCTTGGCTAAGGTGTCTTGGCTAAGGTGTCTTGGCTAAGGTGTCTTGGCTAAGGTGTCTTGGCTAATGTGTCTTGGCTAAGGTGTCTTGGCTAATGTGTCTCGGCTAAGGTGTCTTGGCTAAGGTGTCTCGGCTAATGTGTCTTGGCAAAAGTGTCTTGGCTAAGGTGTCTTGGCTACGGTGTATTGGCTTAGGTGTATTGGCTTAGGTGTCTTGGCTAAGGTGTCTTGGCTAAGGTGTCTTGGCTAATGTGTCTTGGCTAAGGTGTCTTGGCTAAAGTGTCTTGGCTAAGGTGTCTTGGCTACGGTGTATTGCCTTAGGTGTCTTGGCTAAGGTGTCTTGGCTAAGGTGTCTTGGCTAATGTGTCTTGGCTAAAGTGTCTTGGCTTAGGTGTCTTGGCTAATGTGTCTCGGCTAAGGTGTCTTGGCTAAGGTGTCTTGGCTAATGTGTCTTGGCTAAAGTGTCTTGGCTAATGTGTCTTGGCTAAGGTGTCTTGGCTAAGGTGTCTTGGCTAATGTGTCTTGGCTAAGGTGTCTTGGCTAATGTGTCTCGGCTAAGGTGTCTTGGCTAATGTGTCTTGGCTAAGGTGTCTTGGCTAAGGTGTCTTGGCTAAGGTGTCTTGGCTAATGTGTCTTGGCTAATGTGTCTTGGCTAAAGTGTCTTGGCTAAGGTGTCTTGGCTACGGTGTATTGGCTTAGGTGTCTTGGCTAATGTGTCTTGGCTAAGGTGTCTTGGCTAAGGTGTCTTGGCTAATGTGTCTTGGCTAAGGTGTCTTGGCTAATGTGTCTTGGCTAAGGTGTCTTGGCTACGGTGTATTGGCTTAGGTGTCTTGGCTAAGGTGTCTTGGCTAAGGTGTCTTGGCTAAGGTGTCTTGGCTAATGTGTCTTGGCTAAAGTGTCTTGGCTTAGGTGTCTTGGCTAATGTGTCTCGGCTAAGGTGTCTTGGCTAAAGTGTCTTGGCTAAAGTGTCTTGGCTAATGTGTCTTGGCTAAAGTGTCTTGGCTAAGGTGTCTTGTCTACGGTGTATTGGCTTAGGTGTCTTGGCTAATGTGTCTTGGCTAAGGTGTATTGGCTAAGGTGTCTTGGCTAATGTGTCTTGGCTAAGGTGTCTTGGCTAAAGTGTCTTGGCTAAGGTGTCTTGGCTACGGTGTATTGGCTTAGGTGTCTTGGCTGAGGTGTCTTGGCTAAGGTGTCTCTGCTAAGGTGTCTTGGCTAATGTGTCTTGGCTAAAGTGTCTTGGCTTAGGTGTCTTGGCTAATGTGTCTCGGCTAAGGTGTCTTGGCTAAGGTGTCTTGGCTAATGTGTCTTGGCTAAAGTGTCTTGGCTAATGTGTCTTGGCTAAGGTGTCTTGGCTAAGGTGTCTTGGCTAATGTGTCTTGGCTAAGGTGTCTTGGCTAATGTGTCTCGGCTAAGGTGTCTTGGCTAATGTGTCTTGGCTAAGGTGTCTTGGCTAAGGTGTCTTGGCTAATGTGTCTCGGCTAAGGTGTCTTGGCTAATGTGTCTTGGCTAAGGTGTCTTGGCTAAGGTGTCTTGGCTAAGGTGTCTTGGCTAAGGTGTCTTGGCTAAGGTGTCTTGGCTAATGTGTCTTGGCTAAGGTGTCTTGGCTAAGGTGTCTTGGCTAAGGTGTCTTGGCTAATGTGTCTCGGCTAAGGTGTCTTGGCTAAGGTGTCTTGGCTTATGTGTCTTGGCTAATGTGTCTTGGCTAAGGTGTCTTGGCTAAGGTGTCTTGGCTAATGTGTCTCGGCTAAGGTGTCTTGGCTTATGTGTCTTGGCTAAGGTGTCTTGGCTAATGTGTCTTGGCTAATGTGTCTTGGCTAAGGTGTCTTGGCTAAGGTGTCTTGGCTAAGGTGTCTTGGCTAAGGTGTCTTGGCCAAGGTGTCTTGGCTAATGTGTCTCGGCTAAGGTGTCTTGGCTAATGTGTCTTGGCTAAGGTGTCTTGGCTAAGGTGTCTTGGCTAAGGTGTCTTGGCTAAGGTGTCTTGGCTAAGGTGTCTTGGCTAAGGTGTCTTGGCTAAGGTGTCTTGGCTAATGTGTCTCGGCTAAGGTGTCTTGGCTATTGTGTCTTGGCTAATGTGTCTTGGCTAAGGTGTCTTGGCTAAGGTGTCTTGGCTAAGGTGTCTTGGCTAATGTGTCTTGGCTAATGTGTCTCGGCTAAAGTGTCTTGGCTAAGGTGTCTTGGCTAAGGTGTCTTGGCTAAAGTGTCTTGGCTAAGGTGTCTTGGCTAAGGTGTCTTGGCTAATGTGTCTCGGCTAAGGTGTCTTGGCTAAGGTGTCTTGGCTAAGGTGTCTTGGCTAATGTGTCTTGGCTAATGTGTCTCGGCTAAGGTGTCTTGGCTAAGGTGTCTTGGCTAAGGTGTCTTGGCTAAGGTGTCTTGGCTAATGTGTCTTGGCTAAGGTGTCTTGGCTAATGTGTCTTGGCTAAGGTGTCTTGGCTATTGTGTCTTGGCTAAAGTGTCTTGGCTAAGGTGTCTTGGCTAAGGTGTCTTGGCTAATGTGTCTCGGTTAAAGTGTCTTGGCTAAGGTGTCTTGGCTAAGGTGTCTTGGCTAATGTGTCTTGGCTAATGTGTCTTGGCTAAGGTGTCTTGGCTAAGGTGTCTTGGCTAATGTGTCTCGGCTTAAGTGTCTTGCCTAATGTGTCTCGGCTAAGGTGTCTTGGCTAATGTGTCTTGGCTAAGGTGTCTTGGCTAAGGTGTCTTGGCTAAGGTGTCTTGGCTAATGTGTCTCGGCTAAGGTGTCTTGGCTATTGTGTCTTGGCTAAGGTGTCTTGGTTAAGGTGTCTTGGCTAAGGTGTCTTGGCTAAGGTGTCTTGGCTAATGTGTCTTGGCTAATGTGTCTTGGCTAATGTGTCTTGGCTAAAGTGTCTTGGCTAAGGTGTCTTGGCTAAGGTGTCTTGGCTAATGTGTCTTGGCTAAGGTGTCTTGGCTAATGTGTCTTGGCTAAGGTGTCTTGGCAAATGTGTTTTGGCTAAGGTGTCTTGGCTAATGTGTCTTGGCTAAGGTGTCTTGGCTAAGGTGTCTTGGCTAATGTGTCTCGGCTAAGGTGTCTTGGCAAATGTGTCTTGGCTAAGGTGTCTTGGCTAAGGTGTCTTGGCTAATGTGTCTTGGCTAAGGTGTCTTGGCTAATGTGTCTTGGCTAAGGTGTCTTGGCTAATGTGTTTTGGCTAAGGTGTCTTGGCTAATGTGTCTTGGCTAAGGTGTCTTGGCTAAGGTGTCTTGGCTAATGTGTCTCGGCTAAGGTGTCTTGGCTAAGGTGTCTTGGCTAAGGTGTCTTGGCTAAGGTGTCTTGGCTAAGGTGTCTTGGCTAATGTGTCTTGGCTAAGGTGTCTTGGCTAAGGTGTCTTGGCTAATGTGTCTTGGCTAAGGTGTCTTGGCTAATGTGTCTTGGCTAAGGTGTCTTGGCTACGGTGTCTTGGCTAAGGTGTCTTGGCTAAGGTGTCTTGGCTAATGTGTCTTGGCTAAGGTGTCTTGGCTAAGGTGTCTTGGCTAATGTGTCTCGGCTAATGTGTCTTGGCTAAAGTGTCTTGGCTAAGGTGTCTTGGCTAATTTGTCTCGGCTAAGGTGTCTTGGCTAAGGTGTCTTGGCTAAGGTGTCTTGGCTAAGGTGTCTTGGCTAATGTGTCTTGGCTAAGGTGTCTTGGCTAAGGTGTCTTGGCTAATGTGTCTCGGCTAAGGTGTCTTGGCTAAAGTGTCTTGGCTAAGGTGTCTTGGCTAAGGTGTCTTGGCTAATGTGTCTTGGCTAATGTGTCTTGGCTAAGGTGTCTTGGCTAAGGTGTCTTGGCTAATGTGTCTCGGCTAAGGTGTCTTGGCTTATGTGTCTTGGCTAAGGTGTCTTGGCTAATGTGTCTTGGCTAATGTGTCTTGGCTAAGGTGTCTTGGCTAAGGTGTCTTGGCTAAGGTGTCTTGGCTAAGGTGTCTTGGCTAAGGTGTCTTGGCCAAGGTGTCTTGGCTAATGTGTCTCGGCTAAGGTGTCTTGGCTAATGTGTCTTGGCTAAGGTGTCTTGGCTAAGGTGTCTTGGCTAAGGTGTCTTGGCTAAGGTGTCTTGGCTAATGTGTCTCGGCTAAAGTGTCTTGGCTAAGGTGTCTTGGCTAAGGTGTCTCGGCTAAGGTGTCTTGGCTAAAGTGTCTTGGCTAATGTGTCTTGGCTAAGGTGTCTTGGCTAATGTGTCTTGGCTAAGGTGTCTTGGCTAATGTGTCTCGGCTAAGGTGTCTTGGCTAATGTGTCTTGGCTAAGGTGTCTTGGCTAAGGTGTCTTGGCTAATGTGTCTCGGCTTAGGTGTCTTGGCTAATGTGTCTTGGCTAAGGTGTCTTTGCTAAGGTGTCTTGGCTAAGGTGTCTTGGCTAAGGTGTCTTGGCTAAGGTGTCTTGGCTAATGTGTCTTGGCTAATGTGTCTTGGCTAAGGTGTCTTGGCTAAGGTGTCTTGGCTAATGTGTCTCGGCTAAGGTGTCTTGGCTAAGGTGTCTTGGCTAATGTGTCTTGGCTAATGTGTCTTGGCTAAGGTGTCTTGGCTAAGGTGTCTTGGCTAATGTGTCTCGGCTAAGGTGTCTTGGCTTATGTGTCTTGGCTAAGGTGTCTTGGCTAATGTGTCTTGGCTAATGTGTCTTGGCTAAGGTGTCTTGGCTAAGGTGTCTTGGCTAAGGTGTCTTGGCTAAGGTGTCTTGGCTAAGGTGTCTTGGCCAAGGTCTCTTGGCTAATGTGTCTCGGCTAAGGTGTCTTGGCTAATGTGTCTTGGCTAAGGTGTCTTGGCTAAGGTGTCTTGGCTAAGGTGTCTTGGCTAATGTGTCTTGGCTAAGGTGTCTTGGCTAAGGTGTCTTGGCTAATGTGTCTCGGCTAAGGTGTCTTGGCTATTGTGTCTTGGCTAAGGTGTCTTGGCTAAGGTGTCTTGGCTAAGGTGTCTTGGCTAATGTGTCTCGGCTAAAGTGTCTTGGCTAAGGTGTCTTGGCTAAGGTGTCTTGGCTAAAGTGTCTTGGCTAAGGTGTCTTGGCTAAGGTGTCTTGGCTAATGTGTCTCGGCTAAAGTGTCTTGGCTAAGGTGTCTTGGCTAAGGTGTCTTGGCTAAGGTGTCTTGGCTAATGTGTCTCGGCTAAGGTGTCTTGGCTGAGGTGTCTTGGCTAATGTGTCTTGGCTAAGGTGTCTTGGCTAATGTGTCTTGGCTAAGGTGTCTTGGCTAATGTGTCTTGGCTAAGGTGTCTTGGCTATTGTGTCTTGGCTAAAGTGTCTTGGCTAAGGTGTCTTGGCTAAGGTGTCTTGGCTAATGTGTCTCGGCTAAAGTGTCTTGGCTAAGGTGTCTTGGCTAAGGTGTCTTGGCTAATGTGTCTTGGCTAATGTGTCTTGGCTAAGGTGTCTTGGCTAAGGTGTCTTGGCTAATGTGTCTCGGCTTAAGTGTCTTGGCTAAGGTGTCTTGGCTAAGGTGTCTTGGCTAATGTGTCTCGGCTAAGGTGTCTTGGCTAAGGTGTCTTGGCTAATGTGTCTTGGCTAATGTGTCTTGGCTTAGGTGTCTTGGCTAAGGTGTCTTGGCTAATGTGTCTCGGCTAAGGTGTCTTGGCTTATGTGTCTTGGCTAAGGTGTCTTGGTTAATGTGTCTTGGCTAATGTGTCTTGGCTAAGGTGTCTTGGCTAAGGTGTCTTGGCTAAGGTGTCTTGGCTAAGGTGTCTTGGCTAAGGTGTCTTGGCCAAGGTGTCTTGGCTAATGTGTCTCGGCTAAGGTGTCTTGGCTAATGTGTCTTGGCTAAGGTGTCTTGGCTAAGGTGTCTTGGCTAAGGTGTCTTGGCTAAGGTGTCTTGGCTAAGGTGTCTTGGCTAACGTGTCTCGGCTAAAGTGTCTTGGCTAAGGTGTCTTGGCTTAGGTGTCTCGGCTAAGGTGTCTTGGCTAAAGTGTCTTGGCTAATGTGTCTTGGCTAATGTGTCTTGGCTAATGTGTCTTGGCTAAGGTGTCTTGGCTAATGTGTCTCGGCTAAGGTGTCTTGGCTAATGTGTCTTGGCTAAGGTGTCTTGGCTAAGGTGTCTTGGCTAATGTGTCTCGGCTAAAGTGTCTTGGCTAAGGTGTCTTGGCTAAGGTGTCTTGGCTAAAGTGTCTTGGCTAAGGTGTCTTGGCTAAGGTGTCTTGGCTAATGTGTCTCGGCTAAAGTGTCTTGGCTAAGGTGTCTTGGCTAAGGTGTCTTGGCTAATGTGTCTTGGCTAAGGTGTCTTGGCTAATGTGTCTTGGCTAAGGTGTCTTGGCTAATGTGTCTTGGCTAAGGTGTCTTGGCTATTGTGTCTTGGCTAAAGTGTCTTGGCTAAGGTGTCTTGGCTAAGGTGTCTTGGCTAATGTGTCTCGGCTAAAGTGTCTTGGCTAAGGTGTCTTGGCTAAGGTGTCTTGGCTAATGTGTCTTGGCTAAGGTGTCTAGGCTAATGTGTCTTGGCTAAGGTGTCTTGGCTATTGTGTCTTGGCTAAGGTGTCTTGGCTAAGGTGTCTTGGCTAAGGTGTCTTGGCTGAGGTGTCTTGGCTAATGTGTCTCGGCTAATGTGTCTTGGCTATTGTGTCTTGGCTAAGGTGTCTTGGTTAAGGTGTCTTGGCTAAGGTGTCTTGGCTAAGGTGTCTTGGCTAATGTGTCTTGGCTAATGTGTTTTGGCTAAGGTGTCTTGGCTAATGTGTCTTGGCTAAGGTGTCTTGGCTAAGGTGTCTTGGCTAATGTGTCTCGGCTAAGGTGTCTTGGCTAATGTGTCTTGGCTAAGGTGTCTTGGCTAAGGTGTCTTGGCTAAGGTGTCTTGGCTAAAGTGTCTCGGCTAAAGTATCTTGGCTAAGGTGTCTTCTCTAAGGTGTCTTGGCTAAAGTGTCTTGGCTAAGGTGTCTTGGCTAATGTGTCTCGGCTAAAGTGTCTTGGCTAAGGTGTCTTGGCTAAGGTGTCTTGGCTAAGGTGTTTTGGCTAATGTGTCTCGGCTAAGGTGTCTTGGCTAAGGTGTCTTGGCTAATGTGTCTCGGCTAAGGTGTCTTGGCTAATGTGTCTTGGCTAAGGTGTCTTGGCTAATGTGTCTTGGCTAAGGTGTTTTGGCTATTGTGTCTTGGCTAAAGTGTCTTGGCTAAGGTGTCTTGGCTAAGGTGTCTTGGCTTATGTGTCTCGGCTAAAGTGTCTTGGCTAAGGTGTCTTGGCTAAGGTGTCTTGGCTAATGTGTCTCGGCTAAGGTGTCTTGGCTATTGTGTCTTGGCTAAGGTGTCTTGGCTAAGGTGTCTTGGCTAAGGTGTCTTGGCTAAGGTGTCTTGGCTAAGGTGTCTTGGCTAATGTGTCTCGGCTAAGGTGTCTTGGCTAATGTGTCTTGGCTAAAGTGTCTTGGCTAAGGTGTCTTGGCTAAGGTGTCTTGGCTAAGGTGTCTTGGCTAAGGTGTCTTGGCTAAGGTGTCTTGGCTAAGGTGTCTTGGCTAAGGTGTCTTGGCTAAGGTGTCTTGGCTAAGGTGTCTTGGCTAATGTGTCTCGGCTAATGTGTCTTGGCTAAGGTGTATTGGCTAAGGTGTCTTGGCTAAGGTGTCTTGGCTAATGTGTCTCGGCTAAGGTGTCTTGGCTAAGGTGTCTTGGCTAAGGTGTCTTGGCTAATGTGTCTTGGCTAAGGTGTCTTGGCTAAGGTGTCTTGGCTAAGGTGTCTTGGCTAAGGTGTCTTGGCTAATGTGTCTCGGCTAATGTGTCTTGGCTAATGTGTCTTGGCTAAGGTGTCTTGGCTAAGGTGTCTTGGCTAATGTGTCTTGGCTAAAGTGTCTTGGCTTAGGTGTCTTGGCTAATGTGTCTCGGCTAAGGTGTCTTGGCTAAGGTGTCTTGGCTAATGTGTCTTGGCTAAGGTGTCTTGGCTAATGAGTCTTGGCTAAGGTGTCTTGGCTAAGGTGTCTTGGCTAAGGTGTCTTGGCTAAGGTGTCTTGGCAAATGTGTCTCGGCTAATGTGTCTTGGCTAAGGTGTCTTGGCTAAGGTGTCTTCGCTAAGGTGTCTCGGCTAAAGTGTCTTGGCTAAGGTGTCTTGGCTAAGGTGTCTTGGCTAAGGTGTCTTGGCTAAGGTGTCTTGGCTAATGTGTCTTGGCTAAGGTGTCTTGGCTAATGTGTCTTGGCTAAGGTGTCTTGGCTAAGGTGTCTTGGCTAAGGTGTCTTGGCTAAGGTGTCTTGGCTAATGTGTCTCGGCTAATGTGTCTTGGCTAAGGTGTCTTGGCTAAGGTGTCTTGGCTAATGTGTCTTGGCTAAGGTGTCTTGGCTAAGGTGTCTTGGCTAAGGTGTCTTGGCTAAGGTGTCTTGGCTAATGTGTCTTGGCTAATGTGTCTTGGCTAAGGTGTCTTGGCTAAGGTGTCTTGGCTAATGTGTCTCGGCTAAGGTGTCTTGGCTAAGGTGTCTTGGCTAAGGTGTCTTGGCTAATGTGTCTTGGCTAAGGTGTCTTGGCTAAGGTGTCTTGGCTAATGTGTCTCGGCTAAGGTGTCTTGGCTTATGTGTCTTGGCTAAGGTGTCTTGGCTAATGTGTCTTGGCTTATGTGTCTTGGCTAAGGTGTCTTGGCTAAGGTGTCTTGGCTAAGGTGTCTTGGCTAAGGTGTCTTGGCTAAGGTGTCTTGGCCAAGGTGTCTTGGCTAATGTGTCTCGGCTAAGGTGTCTTGGCTAATGTGTCTTGGCTAAGGTGTCTTGGCTAAGGTGTCTTGGCTAAGGTGTCTTGGCTAAGGTGTCTTGGCTAATGTGTCTTGGCTAAGGTGTCTTGGCTAAGGTGTGTTGGCTAATGTGTCTCGACTAAGGTGTCTTGGCTATTGTGTCTTGGCTAAGGTGTCTTGGCTAAGGTGTCTTGGCTAAGGTGTCTTGGCTAATGTGTCTCGGCTAAAGTGTCTTGGCTAAGGTGTCTTGGCTAAGGTGTCTTGGCGAAAGTGTCTTGGCTAAGGTGTCTTGGCTAAGGTGTCTTGGCTAATGTGTCTCGGCTAAGGTGCCTTTGCTAAGGTGTCTTGGCTAAGGTGTCTTGGCTAAGGTGTCTTGGCTAATGTGTCTCGGCTAAGGTGTCTTGGCTGAGGTGTCTTGGCTAATGTGTCTTGGCTAAGGTGTCTTGGCTAATGTGTCTTGGCTAAGGTGTCTTGGCTATTGTGTCTTGGCTAAAGTGTCTTGGCTAAGGTGTCTTGACTAAGGTGTCTTGGCTAATGTGTCTCGGCTAAAGTGTCTTGGCTAAGGTGTCTTGGCTAAGGTGTCTTGGCTAATGTGTCTTGGCTAATGTGTCTTGGCTAAGGTGTCTTGGCTAAGGTGTCTTGACTAATGTGTCTCGGCTTAAGTGTCTTGCCTAATGTGTCTCGGCTAAGGTGTCTTGGCTAATGTGTCTTGGCTAAGGTGTCTTGGCTAAGGTGTCTTGGCTGAGGTGTCTTGGCTAATGTGTCTCGGCTAAGGTGTCTTGGCTATTGTGTCTTGGCTAAGGTGTCTTGGTTAAGGTGTCTTGGCTAAGGTGTCTTGGCTAAGGTGTCTTGGCTAATGTGTCTTGGCTAATGTGTTTTGGCTAAGGTGTCTTGGCTAATGTGTCTTACCTAAGGTGTCTTGGCTAAGGTGTCTTGGCTAATGTGTCTCGGCTAAGGTGTCTTGGCTAATGTGTCTTGGCTAAGGTGTCTTGGCTAAGGTGTCTTGGCTAAGGTGTCTTGGCTAATGTGTCTTGGCTAAGGTGTCTTGGCTAAGGTGTCTTGGCTAAGGTGTCTTGGCTAATGTGTCTCGGCTAAGGTGTCTTGGCTAAGGTGTCTTGGCTAATGTGTCTTGGCTAATGTGTCTTGGCTAAGGTGTCTTGGCTAATGTGTCTCGGCTAATGTGTCTTGGCTAAGGTGTCTTGGCTAATGTGGCTTGGCTAATGTGTCTTGGCTAATGTGTCTTGGCTAAGGTGTCTTGGCTAAGGTGTCTTCTCTAAGGTGTCTTGGCTAAGGTGTCTTGGCTAAGGTGTCTTGGCTAAGGTGTCTTGGCTAATGTGTCTCGGCTAAGGTGTCTTGGCTATTGTGTCTTGGCTAAGGTGTCTTGGCTAAGGTGTCTTGGCTAAGGTGTCTTGGCTAAGGTGTCTTGGCTAAAGTGTCTCGGCTAAGGTGTCTTGGCTAAGGTGTCTTGGCTAATGTGTCTCGGCTAAGGTGTCTTGGCTAATGTGTCTTGGCTAAGGTGTCTTGGCTAATGTGTCTTGGCTAAGGTGTCTTGGCTATTGTGTCTTGGCTAAAGTGTCTTGGCTAAGGTGTCTTGGCTAAGGTGTCTTGGCTAAGGTGTCTTGGCTAAGGTGTCTTGGCTAATGTGTCTCGGCTAATGTGTCTTGGCTAAGGTGTCTTGGCTAATATGTCTTGGCTAATGTGTCTTGGCTAATGTGTCTTGGCTAAGGTGTCTTGGCTAAGGTGTCTTGGCTAAGGTGTCTTGGCTAAGGTGTCTTGGCTAAGGTGTCTTGGCTAAGGTGTCTTGGCTAAGGTGTCTTGGCTAATGTGTCTCGGCTAAGGTGTCTTGGCTATTGTGTCTTGGCTAAGGTGTCTTGGCTAAGGTGTCTTGGCTAAGGTGTCTTGGCTAAGGTGTCTTGGCTAAGGTGTCTTGGCTAAAGTGTCTCGGCTAAGGTGTCTTGGCTAAGGTGTCTTGGCTAATGTGTCTCGGCTAAGGTGTCTTGGCTAATGTGTCTTGGCTAAGGTGTCTTGGCTAATGTGTCTTGGCTAAGGTGTCTTGGCTAAGGTGTCTTGGCTAAAGTGTCTTGGCTAAGGTGTCTTGGCTAAGGTGTCTTGGCTAATGTGTCTCGGCTAAAGTGTCTTGGCTAAGGTGTCTTGGCTGAGGTGTCTTGGCTAAGGTGTTTTGGCTAATGTGTCTCGGCTAAGGTGTCTTGGCTAAGGTGTCTTGGCTAATGTGTCTCGGCTAAGGTGTCTTGGCTAATGTGTCTTGGCTAAGGTGTCTTGGCTAATGTGTCTTGGCTAAGGTGTCTTGGCTATTGTGTCTTGGCTAAAGTGTCTTGGCTAAGGTGTCTTGGCTAAGGTGTCTTGGCTTATGTGTCTCAGCTAAAGTGTCATGGATAAGGTGTCTTGGCTAAGGTGTCTTGGCTAAGGTGTCTTGGCTAAGGTGTCTTGGCTAAGGTGTCTTGGCTATTGTGTCTTGGCTAAGGTGTCTTGGCTAAGGTGTCTTAGCTAAGGTGTCTTGGCTAAGGTGTCTTGGCTAAGGTGTCTCGGCTAAAGTGTCTTGGCTAAGGTGTCTCGGCTAAGGTGTCTTGGCTAATGTGTCTTGGCTAAAGTGTCTTGGCTAAGGTGTCTTGGCTAAGGTGTCTTGGCTAAGGTGTCTTGGCTAAGGTGTCTTGGCTAAGGTGTCTTGGCTAAGGTGTCTTGGCTAATGTGTCTCGGCTAAGGTGTCTTGGCTAAGGTGTCTTGGCTAAGGTGTCTTGGCTAATGTGTCTTGGCTAAAGTGTCTTGGCTAATGTGTCTCGGCTAAAGTGTCTTGGCTAAGGTGTCTTGGCTAAGGTGTCTTGGCTAATGTGTCTTGGCTAAGGTGTCTCGGCTAATGTGTCTTGGCTAAGGTGTCTTGGCTTAGGTTTCTTGGCTAATGTGTCTTGGCTAAGGTGTCTTGGCTAAGGTGTCTTGGCTAAGGTGTCTTGGCTAAGGTGTCTTGGCTAATGTGTCTCGGCTAATGTGTCTTGGCTAAGGTGTCTTGGCTAAGGTGTCTTGGCTAATGTGTCTCGGCTAAGGTGTCTTGGCTAAGGTGTCTTGGCTAAGGTGTCTTGGCTAATGTGTCTTGGCTAAGGTGTCTTGGCTAAGGTGTCTTGGCTAAGGTGTCTTGGCTAAGGTGTCTTGGCTAATGTGTCTCGGCTAATGTGTCTTGGCTAAGGTGTCTTGGCTAAGGTGTCTTGGCTAATGTGTCTTGGCTAATGTGTCTTGGCTAATGTGTCTTGGCTAAGGTGTCTTGGCTAATGTGTCTTGGCTAAAGTGTCTTGGCTTAGGTGTCTATGCTAATGTGTCTCGGCTAAGGTGTCTTGGCTAAGGTGTCTTGGCTAATGTGTCTTGGCTAAGGTGTCTTGGCTAATGTGTCTTGGCTAAGGTGTCTTGGCTAAGGTGTCTTGGCTAAGGTGTCTTGGCTAAGGTGTCTTGGCTAATGTGTCTCGGCTAATGTGTCTTGGCTAAGGTGTCTTGGCTAAGGTGTCTTGGCTAATGTGTCTCGGCTAAAGTGTCTTGGCTAAGGTGTCTTGGCTAAGGTGTCTTGGCTAAGGTGTCTTGGCTAAGGTGTCTTGGCTAATGTGTCTTGGCTAAGGTGTCTTGGCTAATGTGTCTTGGCTAAGGTGTCTTGGCTAAGGTGTCTTGGCTAAGGTGTCTTGGCTAAGGTGTCTTGGCTAATGTGTCTCGGCTAATGTGTCTTGGCTAAGGTGTCTTGGCTAAGGTGTCTTGGCTAATGTGTCTTGGCTAATGTGTCTTGGCTAAGGTGTCTTGGCTAAGGTGTCTTGGCTAAGGTGTCTTGGCTAAAGTGTCTTGGCTAAGGTGTCTTGGCTAAGGTGTCTTGGCTAAGGTGTCTTGGCTAAGGTGTCTTGGCTAAGGTGTCTTGGCTAAGGTGTCTTGGCTAATGTGCCTCGGCTAATGTGTCTTGGCTAAGGTGTCTTGGCTAAGGTGTCTTGGCTAATGTGTCTTGGCTAATGTGTCTTGGCTAAGGTGTCTTGGCTAAGGTGTCTTGGCTAATGTGTCTTGGCTAAAGTGTCTTGGCTTAGGTGTCTTGGCTAATGTGTCTCGGCTAAGGTGTCTTGGCTAAGGTGTCATGGCTAATGTGTCTTGGCTTAAGTGTATTGGCTCATGTGTCTCGGCTAAAGTGTCTTGGCTAAGGTGTCTTGGCTAAGGTGTCTTGGCTAAGGTGTCTTGGCAAATGTGTCTCGGTTAATGTGTCTTGGCTAAGGTGTCTTGGCTAATGTGTCTTGGCTAAAGTGTCTTGGCTTAGGTGTCTTGGCTAATGTGTCTCGGCTAAGGTGTCTTGGCTAAGGTGTCTTGGCTAATGTGTCTTGGCTAAGGTGTCTTGGCTAATGTGTCTTGGCTAAGGTGTCTTGGCTAAGGTGTCTTGGCTAATGTGTCTCGGCTAATGTGTCTTGGCTAAGGTGTCTTGGCTAAGGTGTCTTGGCTAATGTGTCTTGGCTAAAGTGTCTTGGCTTAGGTTTCTTGGCTAATGTGTCTTGGCTAAGGTGTCTTGGCTAAGGTGTCTTGGCTAAGGTGTCTTGGCTAAGGTGTCTTGGCTAAGGTGTCTTGGCTAATGTGTCTCGGCTAATGTGTCTTGGCTAAGGTGTCTTGGCTAAGGTGTCTTGGCTAATGTGTCTTGGCTAATGTGTCTTGGCTAAGGTGTCTTGGCTAAGGTGTCTTGGCTAATGTGTCTTGGCTAAAGTGTCTTGGCTAAGGTGTCTTGGCTAATGTGTCTTGGCTAAAGTGTCTTGGCTAAGGTGTCTTGGCTAATGTGTCTTGGCTAAGGTGTCTTGGCTAAGGTGTCTTGGCTAATGTGTCTTGGCTAAGGTGTCTTGGCTAAGGTGTCTTGGCTAAGGTGTCTTGGCTAATGTGTCTTGGCTAAGGTGTCTTGGCTAATGTGTCTTGGCTAAGGTGTCTTGGCTAATGTGTCTTGGCTAAGGTGTCTTGGATAAGGTGTCTTGGCTAATGTGTCTTGGCTAATGTGTCTTGGCTAAGGTGTCTTGGCTAAGGTGTCTTGGCTAATGTGTCTTGGCTAAAGTGTCTTGGCTTAGGTGTCTTGGCTAATGTGTCTCGGCTAAGGTGTCTTGGCTAATGTGTCTTGGCTAAGGTGTCTTGGCTAATGTGTCTTGGCTAAGGTGTCTTGGCTAAGGTGTCTTGGCTAAGGTGTCTTGGCTAAGGTGTATTGGCAAATGTGTCTCGGCTAATGTGTCTTGGCTAAGGTGTCTTGGCTAAGGTGTCTTGGCTAATGTGTCTTGGCTAAAGTGTCTTGGCTTAAATGTCTTGGCTAATGTGTCTCGGCTAAGGTGTCTTGGCTAAGGTGTCTTGGCTAATGTGTCTTGGCTAAGGTGTCTTGGCTAATGTGTCTTGGCTAAGGTGTCTTGGCTAAGGTGTCTTGGCTAAGGTGTCTTGGCTAAGGTGTCTTGGCTAATGTGTCTCGGCTAATGTGTCTTGGCTAAGGTGTCTTGGCTAAGGTGTCTTGGCTAATGTGTCTTGGCTAATGTGTCTTGGCTAAGGTGTCTTGGCTAAGGTGTCTTGGCTAATGTGTCTTGGCTAAAGTGTCTTGGCTAAGGTGTCTTGGCTAAGGTGTCTTGGCTAAGGTGTCTTGGCTAAGGTGTCTTGGCTAAGGTGTCTTGGCAAATGTGTCTCGGCTAATGTGTCTTGGCTAAGGTGTCTTGGCTAATGTGTCTCGGCTAAGGTGTCTTGGCTATTGTGTCTTGGCTAAGGTGTCTTGGCTTATGTGTCTTGGCTAATGTGTCTTGGCTAAGGTGTCTTGGCTAATGTGTCTCGGCTAAAGTGTCTTGGCTAAGGTGTCTTGGCTAATGTGTCTTGGCTAAGGTGTCTTGGCTAAGGTGTCTTGGCTAAGGTGTCTTGGCTAATGTGTCTCGGCTAAGGTGTCTTGGCTAATGTGTCTTGGCTAAGGTGTCTTGGCTAAGGTGTCTTGGCTAAGATGTCTTGGCTAAGGTGTCTTGGCTAATGTGTCTCGGCTAAGGTGTCTTGGCTAATGTGTCTCGGCTAATGTGTCTTGGCTAAGGTGTCTTGGCTAAGGTGTCTTGGCTAAGGTGTCTTGGCTAAGGTGTCTTGGCTAAGGTGTCTTGGCTAATGTGTCTCGGCTAAGGTGTCTTGGCTAATGTGTCTCGGCTAAGGTGTCTTGGCTAATGTGTCTCGGCTAGAGTGTCTTGGCTAAGGTGTCTTGGCTAAGGTGTCTTGGCTAAGGTGTCTTGGCTAAGGTGTCTTGGCTAAGGTGTCTTGGCTAATGTGTGTCGGCTAATGTGTCTTGGCTAAGGTGTCTTGGCTAAGGTGTCTTGGCTAAGGTGTCTTGGCTAAGGTGTCTTGGCTAATGTGTCTCGGCTAAGGTGTCTTGGCTAAGGTGTCTTGGCTAATGTGTCTCGGCTAAGGTGTCTTGGCTAATGTGTCTCGGCTAAGGTGTCTTGGCTAATGTGTCTCGGCTAATGTGTCTTGGCTAAGGTGTCTTGGCTAAGGTGTCTTGGCTAAGGTGTCTTGGCTAAGGTGTCTTGGCTAAGGTGTCCTGGCTAATGTGTCTTGGCTAATGTGTCTTGGCTAAGGTGTCTTGGCTAATGTGTCTTTTCTAAGGTGTCTTGGATAAGGTGTCTTGGCTAAGGTGTCTTGGCTAAGGTGTCTTGGCTAATGTGTCTTGGCTAAGGTGTCTTGGCTAATGTGTCTCGGCTAAGGTGTCTTGTCTAAGGTGTCTTGGCTAAGGTGTCTTGGCTAAGGTGTCTTGGCTAATGTGTCTTGGCTAAGGTGTCTTGGCTAATGTGTCTCGGCTAAGGTGTCTTGGCTAATGTGTCTCGGCTAAGGTGTCTTGGCTAAGGTGTCTTGGCTAATGTGTCTCGGCTAATGTGTCTTGGCTAAGGTGTCTTGGCTAATGTGTCTCGGCTAAGGTGTCTTGGCTAAGGTGTCTTGGCTAATGTGTCTCGGCTAAGGTGTCTTGGCTAATGTGTCTTGGCTAAGGTGTCTTGGCTAAGGTGTCTTGGCTAAGGTGGCTTGGCTAAGGTGTCTTGGCTAAGGTGTCTTGGCTTATTTGTCTTGGCTAAGGTGTCTTGGCTAAGGTGTCTTGGCTAATGTGTCTTGGCTAAGGTGTCTTGGCTAATGTGTCTCGGCTAAGGTGTCTTGGCTAATTTGTCTTGGCTAAGGTGTCTTGGCTAAGGTGTCTTGGCTAAGGTGTCTTGGCTAAGGTGTCTTGGCTAAGGTGTCTTGGCTAAGGTGTCTTGGCTAAGGTGTCTTGGCTAAGGTGTCTTGGCTAAGGTGTCTTGGCTAATGTGTCTCGGCTAAGGTGTCTTGGCTAAGGTGTCTTGGCTAAGGTGTCTTGGCTAATGTGTCTTGGCTAAAGTGTCTTGGCTAATGTGTCTCGGCTAAAGTGTCTTGGCTAAGGTGTCTTGGCTAAGGTGTCTTGGCTAATGTGTCTTGGCTAAGGTGTCTTGGCTAAGGTGTCTTGGCTAAGGTGTCTTGGCTAATGTGTCTCGGCTAAGGTGTCTTGGCTAAGGTGTCTTGGCTAATGTGTCTCGGCTAAGGTGTCTTGGCTAATGTGTCTCGGCTAAGGTGTCTTGGCTAATGTGTCTCGGCTAATGTGTCTTGGCTAAGGTGTCTTGGCTAAGGTGTCTTGGCTAAGGTGTCTTGGCTAAGGTGTCTTGGCTAATGTGTCTTGGCTAAGGTGTCTTGGCTAAGGTGTCTTGGCTAATGTGTCTCGGCTAAGGTGTCTTGGCTAATGTGTCTTGGCTAAAGTGTCTTGGCTAAGGTGTCTTGGCTAAGGTGTCTTGGCTAAGGTGTCTTGGCTAATGTGTCTTGGCTAAGGTGTCTTGGCTAAGGTGTCTTGGCTAAGGTGTCTTGGCTAAGGTGTCTTGGCTAATGTGTCTCGGCTAAGGTGTCTTGGCTATTGTGTCTTGGCTAAAGTGTCTTGGCTAAGGTGTCTTGGCTAAGGTGTCTTGGCTAAGGTGTCTTGGCTAAGGTGTCTTGGCTAAGGTGTCTTGGCTAAGGTGTCTTGAATAAGGTGTCTTGGCTAAGGTGTCTTGGCTAATGTGTCTCGGCTAAGGTGTCTTGGCTAAGGTGTCTTGGCTAAGGTGTCTTGGCTAATGTGTCTTGGCTAAAGTGTCTTGGCTAATGTGTCTCGGCTAAAGTGTCTTGGCTAAGGTGTCTTGGCTAAGGTGTCTTGGCTAATGTGTCTTGGCTAAGGTGTCTTGGCTAATGTGTCTTGGCTAAGGTGTCTTGGCTAAGGTGTCTTGGCTAATGTGTCTTGGCTAATGTGTCTTGGCTAAGGTGTCTTGGCTAAGGTGTCTTGGCTAATGTGTCTTGGCTAAGGTGTCTTGGCTAAGGTGTCTTGGCTAAGGTGTCTTGGCTAATGTGTCTCGGCTAATGTGTCTTGGCTAAGGTGTCTTGGCTAAGGTGTCTTGGCTAATGTGTCTTGGCTAAGGTGTCTTGGCTAATGTGTCTTGGCTAAGGTGTCTTGGCTAATGTGTCTTGGCAAAGGTGTCTTGGCTAATGTGTCTTGGCTAAGGTGTCTTGGCTAAGGTGTCTTGGCTAATGTGTCTTGGCTAAGGTGTCTTGGCTAAGGTGTCTTGGCGAAGGTGTCTTGGCTAAGGTGTCTTGGCTAATGTGTCTCGGCTAATGTGTCTTGGCTAAGGTGTCTTGGCTAAGGTGTCTTGGCTAAGGTGTCTTGGCTAAGGTGTCTTGGCTAAGGTGTCTTGGCTAAGGTGTCTTGGCTAAGGTGTCTTGGCTAAGGTGTCTTGGCTAATGTGTCTTGGCTAAGGTGTCTTGGCTAATGTGTCTCGGCTAAGGTGTCTTGGCTAATGTGTTTCGGCTAAGGTGTCTTGGCTAAGGTGTCTTGGCTAAGGTGTCTTGGCTAATGTGTTTTGGCTAATGTGTCTCGGCTAATGTGTCTCGGCTAAGGTGTCTTGGCTAATGTGTCTCATCTAAGGTGTCTTGGCTAAGGTGTCTTGGCTAATGTGTCTCGGCTAATGTGTCTTGGCTAAGGTGTCTTGGCTAATGTGTCTCGGCTAAGGTGTCTTGGCTAAGGTGTCTTGGCTAATGTGTCTCGGCAAAGGTGTCTTGGCTAATGTGTCTTGGCTAAGGTGTCTTGGCTAAGGTGTCTTGGCTAAGGTGTCTTGGCTAAGGTGTCTTGGCTAATGTGTCTTGGCTAAGGTGTCTTGGCTAATGTGTCTCGGCTAAGGTGTCTTGGCTAATGTGTTTCGGCTCAGGTGTCTTGGCTAAGGTGTCTTGGCTAAGGTGTCTTGGCTAAGGTGTCTTGGCTAAGGTGTCTTGGCTAATGTGTCTCGGCTAAGGTGTCTTGGCTAAGGTGTCTTGGCTAAGGTGTCTTGGCTAATGTGTCTCGGCTAATGTGTCTTGGCTAAGGTGTCTTGGCTAATGTGTCTTGGCTAAGGTGTCTTGGCTAAGGTGTCTTGGCTAAGGTGTCTTGGCTAAGGTGTCTTGGCTAAGGTGTCTTGGCTAAGGTGTCTTGGCTAAGGTGTCTCGGCTAAGGTGTCTTGGCTAAGGTGTCTTGGCTAATGTGTCTTGGCTAAGGTGTCTTGGCTAAGGTGTCTTGGCTAATGTGTCTCGGCTAAGGTGTCTTGGCTAATGTGTCTTGGCTAAAGTGTCTTGGCTAAGGTGTCTTGGCTAAGGTGTTTTGGCTAAGGTGTCTTGGCTAATGTGTCTTGGCTAAGATGTCTTGGCTAAGGTGTCTTGGCTAAGGTGTTTTGGCTAAGGTGTCTTGGCTAATGTGTCTTGGCTAAGGTGTCTTGGCTAAGGTGTCTTGGCTAAGGTGTCTTGGCTAAGGTGTCTTGGCTAATGTGTCTCGGCTAAAGTGTCTTGGCTAAGGTGTCTTGGCTAAGGTGTCTTGGCTAATGTGTCTTGGCTAAGGTGTCTTGGCTAAGGTGTCTTGGCTAATGTGTCTCGGCTAAGGTGTCTTGGCTAATGTGTCTTGGCTAAAGTGTCTTGGCTATGGTGTCTTGGCTAAGGTGTTTTGGCTAAGGTGTCTTGGCTAATGTGTCTTGGCTAAGATGTCTTGGCTAAGGTGTCTTGGCTAAGGTGTCTTGGCTAAGGTGTCTTGGCTAAGGTGTCTCGGCTAAGGTGTCTTGGCTAATGTGTCTTGGCTAAGGTGTCTTGGCTAAGGTGTCTTGGCTAAGGTGTCTTGGCTAAGGTGTCTTGGCTAAGGTGTCTTGGCTAAGGTGTCTTGGCTAAGGTGTCTTGGCTAATGTGTCTCGGCTAAGGTGTCTTGGCTAAGGTGTCTTGGCTAAGGTGTCTTGGCTAATGTGTCTTGGCTAAAGTGTCTTGGCTAATGTGTCTCGGCTAAAGTGTCTTGGCTAAGGTGTCTTGGCTAAGGTGTCTTGGCTAATGTGTCTTGGCTAAGGTGTCTTGGCTAATGTGTCTTGGCTAATGTGTCTTGGCTAAGGTATCTTGGCTAATGTGTCTTGGCTAAGGTGTCTTGGCTAAGGTGTCTTGGCTAAGGTGTCTTGGCTAAGGTGTCTTGGCTAATGTGTCTCGGCTAATGTGTCTTGGCTAAGGTGTCTTGGCTAATGTGTCTCGGCTAAGGTGTCTTGGCTAAGGTGTCTTGGCTAAGGTGTCTTGGCTAATGTGTCTTGGCTAAGGTGTCTTGGCTAAGGTGTCTTGGCTAAGGTGTCTTGGCTAAGGTGTCTTGGCTAATGTGTCTCGGCTAAAGTGTCTTGGCTAAGGTGTCTTGGCTAAGGTGTCTTGGCTAATGTGTCTCGGCTAATGTGTCTTGGCTAAGGTGTCTTGGCTAATGTGTCTTGGCTAAGGTGTCTTGGCTAAGGTGTCTAGGCTAATGTGTCTTGGCTAAGGTGTCTTGGCTAAGGTGTCTTGGCTAATGTGTCTTGGCTAAAGTGTCTTGGCTTATGTGTCTCGGCTAAAGTGTCTTGGCTAAGGTGTCTTGGCTAAGGTGTCTTGGCTAATGTGTCTTGGCTAAGGTGTCTTGGCTAATGTGTCTTGGCTAAGGTGTCTTGGCTAAGGTGTCTTGGCTAATGTGTCTTGGCTAAGGTGTCTTGGCTAAGGTGTCTTGGCTAAGGTGTCTTGGCTAAGGTGTCTTGGCTAATGTGTCTCGGCTAATGTGTCTTGGCTAAGGTGTCTTGGCTAAGGTGTCTTGGCTAAGGTATCTTGGCTAATGTGTCTCGGCTAAGGTGTCTTGGCTAAGGTGTCTTGGCTAAGGTGTCTTGGCTAATGTGTCTTGGCTAAGGTGTCTTGGCTAAGGTGTCTTGGCTAAGGTGTCTTGGCTAAGGTGTCTTGGCTAATGTGTCTCGGCTAATGTGTCTTGGCTAAGGTGTCTTGGCTAAGGTGTCTTGGCTAATGTGTCTCGGCTAATGTGTCTTGGCTAAGGTGTCTTGGCTAATGTGTCTCGGCTAAGGTGTCTTGGCTAAGGTGTCTTGGCTAATGTGTCTCGGCTAAGGTGTCTTGGCTAATGTGTCTTGGCTAAGGTGTCTTGGCTAAGGTGTCTTGGCTAATGTGTCTTGGCTAAGGTGTCTTGGCTAAGGTGTCTTGGCTAAGGTGTCTTGGCTAAGGTGTCTTGGCTAAGGTGTCTTGGCTAATGTGTCTCGGCTAAGGTGTCTTGGCTAATGTGTCTCGGCTAAGGTGTCTTGGCTAAGGTGTCTTGGCTAAGGTGTCTTGGCTAAGGTGTCTTGGCTAAGGTGTCTTGGCTAAGGTGTCTTGGCTAAGGTGTCTTGGCTAATGTGTCTCGGGTAAGGTGTCTTGGCTAATGTGTCTCGGCTAAGGTGTCTCGGCTAAGGTGTCTTGGCTTAGGTGTCTTGGCTAAGGTTTCTTGGCTAATGTGTCTTGGCTAAAGTGTCTTGGCTAATGTGTATCGGCTAAAGTGTCTTGGCTAAGGTGTCTTGGCTAAGGTGTCTTGGCTAATGTGTCTTGGCTAAGGTGTCTTGGCTAAGGTGTCTTGGCTAATGTGTCTCGGCTAATGTGTCTTGGCTAAGGTGTCTTGGCTAAGGTGTCTTGGCTAAGGTGTCTTGGCTAAGCTGTCTTGGCTATTGTGTCTTGGCTAAGGTGTCTTGGCTAAGGTGTCTTGGCTAAGGTGTCTTGGCTAAGGTGTCTTGGCTAATGTGTCTCGGCTAAGGTGTCTTGGCTAATGTGTCTTGGCTAAAGTGTCTTGGCTAAGGTGTCTTGGCTAAGGTGTCTTGGCTAAGGTGTCTTGGCTAAGGTGTCTTGGCTAAGGTGTCTTGGCTAAGGTGTCTTGGCTAATGTGTCTCGGCTAAGGTGTCTTGGCTAAGGTGTCTTGGCTAAGGTGTCTTGGCTAATGTGTCTTGGCTAAAGTGTCTTGGCTAATGTGTCTCGGCTAAAGTGTCTTGGCTAAGGTGTCTTGGCTAATGTGTCTTGGCTAAGGTGTCTTGGCTAATGTGTCTTGGCTAAGGTGTCTTGGCTAAGGTGTCTTGGCTAAGGTGTCTTGGCTAAGGTGTCTTGGCTAATGTGTCTTGGCTAAAGTGTCTTGGCTAATGTGTCTCGGCTAAAGTGTCTTGGCTAAGGTGTCTTGGCTAATGTGTCTTGGCTAAGGTGTCTTGGCTAAGGTGTCTTGGCTAAGGTGTCTTGGCTAAGGTGTCTTGGCTAATGTGTCTCGGCTAATGTGTCTTGGCTAAGGTGTCTTGGCTAATGTGTCTCGGCTAAGGTGTCTTGGCTAATGTGTCTCGGCTAAGGTGTCTTGGCTAAGGTGTCTTGGCTAAGGTGTCTTGGCTAAGGTGTCTTGGCTAATGTGTCTTGGCTAAGGTGTCTTGGCTAATGTGTCTCGGCTAAGGTGTCTTGGCTAATGTGTCTCGGCTAAGGTGTCTTGGCTAAGGTGTCTTGGCTAATGTGTCTCGGCTAATGTGTCTTGGCTAAGGTGTCTTGGCTAATGTGTCTCGGCTAAGGTGTCTTGGCTAAGGTGTCTTGGCTAATGTGTCTCGGCTAAGGTGTCTTGGCTAATGTGTCTTGGCTAAGGTGTCTTGGCTAATGTGTCTTGGCTAAGGTGTCTTGGCTAAGGTGTCTTGGCTAAGGTGTCTTGGCTAAGGTGTCTTGGCTAAGATGTCTTGGCTAATGTGTCTTGGCTAAGGTGTCTTGGCTAATGTGTCTCGGCTAAGGTGCCTTGGCTAATGTGTCTCGGCTAAGGTGTCTTGGCTAAGGTGTCTTGGCTAAGGTGTCTTGGCTAAGGTGGCTTGGCTAAGGTGTCTTGGCTAAGGTGTCTTGGCTAAGGTGTCTTGGCTAAGGTGTCTTGGCTAATGTGTCTCGGCTAAGGTGTCTTGGCTAAGGTGTCTTGGCTAATGTGTCTTGGCTAAAGTGTCTTGGCTAATGTGTCTCGGCTAAAGTGTCTTGGCTAAGGTGTCTTGGCTAAGGTGTCTTGGCTAATGTGTCTTGGCTAAGGTGTCTTGGCTAAGGTGTCTTGGCTAAGGT
This sequence comes from Anopheles funestus, assembly GCF_943734845.2. Lineage (NCBI taxonomy): Eukaryota > Metazoa > Arthropoda > Insecta > Diptera > Culicidae > Anopheles > Anopheles funestus. Next base: position 126,640 of record NW_026045316.1, read on the forward strand.
GTCTTGGCTAATGTGTCTCGGCTAAGGTGTCTTGGCTAATGTGTCTTGGCTAAGGTGTCTTGGCTAAGGTGTCTTGGCTAAGGTGTCTTGGCTAATGTGTCTTGGCTAAGGTGTCTTGGCTAAGGTGTCTTGGCTAAGGTGTCTTGGCTAAGGTGTCTTGGCTAATGTGTCTCGGCTAAGGTGTCTTGGCTAATGTGTCTTGGCTAAAGTGTCTTGGCTAAGGTGTCTTGGCTAAGGTGTCTTGGCTAAGGTGTCTTGGCTAAGGTGTCTTGGCTAAGGTGTCTTGGCTAAGGTGTCTTGGCTAATGTGTCTCGGCTAAGGTGTCTTGGCTAATGTGTCTCGGCTAATGTGTCTCGGCTAAGGTGTCTTGGCTAAGGTGTCTTGGCTAAGGTGTCTTGGCTAAGGTGTCTTGGCTAAAGTGTCTTGGCTAATGTGTCTCGGCTAAAGTGTCTTGGCTAAGGTGTCTTGGCTAAGGTGTCTTGGCTAATGTGTCTTGGCTAAGGTGTCTTGGCTAAGGTGTCTTGGCTAATGTGTCTCGGCTAATGTGTCTTGGCTAATGTGTCTTGGCTAATGTGTCTTGGCTAAGGTGTCTTGGCTAAGGTGTCTTGGCTAAGGTGTCTTGGCTAAGGTGTCTTGGCAAATGTGTCTCGGCTAATGTGTCTTGGCTAAGGTGTCTTGGCTAAGGTGTCTTGGCTAATGTGTCTTGGCTAAAGTGTCTTGGCTAAGGTGTCTTGGCTAAGGTGTCTTGGCTAAGGTGTCTTGGCTAAGGTGTCTTGGCTAATGTGTCTTGGCTAAAGTGTCTTGGCTAATGTGTCTCGGCTAATGTGTCTTGGCTAAGGTGTCTTGGCTAAGGTGTCTTGGCTAAGGTGTCTTGGCTAATGTGTCTCGGCTAAGGTGTCTTGGCTAAGGTGTCTTGGCTAAGGTGTCTTGGCTAATGTGTCTTGGCTAAGGTGTCTTGGCTAAGGTGTCTTGGCTAAGGTGTCTTGGCTAAGGTGTCTTGGCTAATGTGTCTCGGCTAATGTGTCTTGGCTAAGGTGTCTTGGCTAAGGTGTCTTGGCTAATGTGTCTTGGCTAATGTGTCTTGGCTAAGGTGTCTTGGCTAAGGTGTCTTGGCTAATGTGTCTTGGCTAAAGTGTCTTGGCTTAGGTGTCTTGGCTAATGTGTCTCGGCTAAGGTGTCTTGGCTAAGGTGTCTTGGCTAATGGGTCTTGGCTAAGGTGTCTTGGCTAATGTGTCTTGGCTAAGGTGTCTTGGCTAAGGTGTCTTGGCTAAGGTGTCTTGGCTAAGGTGTCTTGGCAAATGTGTCTCGGCTAATGTGTCTTGGCTAAGGTGTCTTGGCTAAGGTGTCTTGGCTAATGTGTCTTGGCTAAAGTGTCTTGGCTAAGGTGTCTTGGCTAAGGTGTCTTGGCTAAGGTGTCTTGGCTAAGGTGTCTTGGCTAAGGTGTCTTGGCTAATGTGTCTTGGCTAAGGTGTCTTGGCTAATGTGTCTCGGCTAAGGTGTCTTGGCTAATGTGTCTCGGCTAAGGTGTCTTGGCTAAGGTGTCTTGGCTAAGGTGTCTTGGCTAATGTGTCTTGGCTAAGGTGTCTTGGCTAAGGTGTCTTGGCTAAGGTGTCTTGGCTAAGGTGTCTTGGCTAATGTGTCTCGGCTAATGTGTCTTGGCTAAGGTGTCTTGGCTAAGGTGTCTTGGCTAAGGTGTCTTGGCTAATGTGTCTCGGCTAAGGTGTCTTGGCTAAGGTGTCTTGGCTAAGGTGTCTTGGCTAATGTGTCTTGGCTAAGGTGTCTTGGCTAAGGTGTCTTGGCTAAGGTGTCTTGGCTAATGTGTCTCGGCTAATGTGTCTTGGCTAAGGTGTCTTGGCTAAGGTGTCTTGGCTAATGTGTCTTGGCTAATGTGTCTTGGCTAAGGTGTCTTGGCTAAGGTGTCTTGGCTAATGTGTCTTGGCTAAAGTGTCTTGGCTTAGGTGTCTTGGCTAATGTGTCTCGGCTAAGGTGTCTTGGCTAAGGTGTCTTGGCTAATGTGTCTTGGCTAAGGTGTCTTGGCTAATGTGTCTTGGCTAAGGTGTCTTGGCTAAGGTGTCTTGGCTAAGGTGTCTTGGCTAAGGTGTCTTGGCAAATGTGTCTCGGCTAATGTGTCTTGGCTAAGGTGTCTTGGCTAAGGTGTCTTGGCTAATGTGTCTTGGCTAAAGTGTCTTGGCTAAGGTGTCTTGGCTAAGGTGTCTTGGCTAAGGTGTCTTGGCTAAGGTGTCTTGGCTAATGTGTCTTGGCTAAGGTGTCTTGGCTAATGTGTCTTGGCTAAGGTGTCTTGGCTAAGGTGTCTTGGCTAAGGTGTCTTGGCTAATGTGTCTCGGCTAATGTGTCTTGGCTAAGGTGTCTTGGCTAAGGTGTCTTGGCTAATGTGTCTTGGCTAATGTGTCTTGGCAAATGTGTCTCGGCTAATGTGTCTTGGCTAAGGTGTCTTGGCTAAGGTGTCTTGGCTAAGGTGTCTTGGCTAAAGTGTCTCGGCTAATGTGTCTTGGCTAAGGTGTCTTGGCTAAGGTGTCTTGGCTTATGTGTCTTGGCTAAGGTGTCTTGGCTAATGTGTCTTGGCTAAGGTGTCTTGGCTAATGTGTCTTGGCTAAGGTGTCTTGGCTAATGTGTCTTGGCTAAGGTGTCTTGGCTAAGGTGTCTTGGCTAATGTGTCTTGGCTAAGGTGTCTTGGCTAAGGTGTCTTGGCTAAGGTGTCTTGGCTAAGGTGTCTTGGCTAATGTGTCTCGGCTAATGTGTCTTGGCTAAGGTGTCTTGGCTAAGGTGTCTTGGCTAAGGTGTCTTGGCTAAGGTGTCTTGGCTAAGGTGTCTTGGCTAAGGTGTCTTGGCTAATGTGTCTCGGCTAATGTGTCTTGGCTAAGGTGTCTTGGCTAATGTGTCTCGGCTAAGGTGTCTTGGCTAAGGTGTCTCGGCTAAGGTGTCTTGGCTAAGGTGTCTTGGCTAAGGTGTCTTGGCTAATGTGTCTTGGCTAAGGTGTCTTGGCTAATGTGTCTCGGCTAAGGTGTCTTGGCTAATGTGTCTCGGCTAAGGTGTCTTGGCTAAGGTGTCTTGGCTAATGTGTCTCGGCTAATGTGTCTTGGCTAAGGTGTCTTGGCTAATGTGTCTCGGCTAAGGTGTCTTGGCTAAGGTGTCTTGGCTAATGTGTCTCGGCTAAGGTGTCTCGGCTAATGTGTCTTGGCTAAGGTGTCTTGGCTAAGGTGTCTTGGCTAAGGTGTCTTGGCTAAGGTGTCTTGGCTAAGGTGTCTTGGCTAAGGTGTCTTGGCTAAGGTGTCTTGGCTAATGTGTCTTGGCTAAGGTGTCTTGGCTAATGTGTCTCGGCTAAGGTGTCTTGGCTAAGGTGTCTCGGCTAAGGTGTCTTGGCTAAGGTGTCTTGGCTAAGGTGTCTTGGCTAAGGTGTCTTGGCTAAGGTGTCTTGGCTAAGGTGTCTTGGCTAAGGTGTCTTGGTTAAGGTGTCTTGGCTAATGTGTCTCGGCTAAGGTGTCTTGGCTAAGGTGTCTTGGCTAAGGTGTCTTGGCTAATGTGTCTCGGCTAAGGTGTCTTGGCTAATGTGTCTTGGCTAAGGTGTCTTGGCTAAGGTGTCTTGGCTAAGGTGTCTTGGCTAATGTGTCTTGGCTAAGGTGTCTTGGCTAAGGTGTCTTGGCTAAGGTGTCTTGGCTAAGGTGTCTTGGCTAATGTGTCTCGGCTAAGGTGTCTTGGCTAATGTGTCTTGGCTAAAGTGTCTTGGCTAAGGTGTCTTGGCTAAGGTGTCTTGGCTAAGGTGTCTTGGCTAAGGTGTCTTGGCTAAGGTGTCTTGGCTAAGGTGTCTTGGCTAAGGTGTCTTGGCTAATGTGTCTCGGCTAAGGTGTCTTGGCTAATGTGTCTCGGCTAATGTGTCTCGGCTAAGGTGTCTTGGCTAAGGTGTTTTGGCTAAGGTGTCTTGGCTAATGTGTCTTGGCTAAAGTGTCTTGGCTAATGTGTCTCGGCTAAAGTGTCTTGGCTAAGGTGTCTTGGCTAAGGTGTCTTGGCTAATGTGTCTTGGCTAAGGTGTCTTGGCTAAGGTGTCTTGGCTAATGTGTCTCGGCTAATGTGTCTTGGCTAATGTGTCTTGGCTAATGTGTCTTGGCTAAGGTGTCTTGGCTAAGGTGTCTTGGCTAAGGTGTCTTGGCTAAGGTGTCTTGGCAAATGTGTCTCGGCTAATGTGTCTTGGCTAAGGTGTCTTGGCTAAGGTGTCTTGGCTAATGTGTCTTGGCTAAAGTGTCTTGGCTAAGGTGTCTTGGCTAAGGTGTCTTGGCTAAGGTGTCTTGGCTAAGGTGTCTTGGCTAAGGTGTCTTGGCTAATGTGTCTTGGCTAAAGTGTCTTGGCTAATGTGTCTCGGCTAATGTGTCTTGGCTAAGGTGTCTTGGCTAAGGTGTCTTGGCTAAGGTGTCTTGGCTAATGTGTCTCGGCTAAGGTGTCTTGGCTAAGGTGTCTTGGCTAAGGTGTCTTGGCTAATGTGTCTTGGCTAAGGTGTCTTGGCTAAGGTGTCTTGGCTAAGGTGTCTTGGCTAAGGTGTCTTGGCTAATGTGTCTCGGCTAATGTGTCTTGGCTAAGGTGTCTTGGCTAAGGTGTCTTGGCTAATGTGTCTTGGCTAATGTGTCTTGGCTAAGGTGTCTTGGCTAAGGTGTCTTGGCTAATGTGTCTTGGCTAAAGTGTCTTGGCTTAGGTGTCTTGGCTAATGTGTCTCGGCTAAGGTGTCTTGGCTAAGGTGTCTTGGCTAATGTGTCTTGGCTAAGGTGTCTTGGCTAATGTGTCTTGGCTAAGGTGTCTTGGCTAAGGTGTCTTGGCTAAGGTGTCTTGGCTAAGGTGTCTTGGCAAATGTGTCTCGGCTAATGTGTCTTGGCTAAGGTGTCTTGGCTAAGGTGTCTTGGCTAATGTGTCTTGGCTAAAGTGTCTTGGCTAAGGTGTCTTGGCTAAGGTGTCTTGGCTAAGGTGTCTTGGCTAAGGTGTCTTGGCTAATGTGTCTTGGCTAAGGTGTCTTGGCTAATGTGTCTTGGCTAAGGTGTCTTGGCTAAGGTGTCTTGGCTAAGGTGTCTTGGCTAATGTGTCTCGGCTAATGTGTCTTGGCTAAGGTGTCTTGGCTAAGGTGTCTTGGCTAATGTGTCTTGGCTAATGTGTCTTGGCAAATGTGTCTCGGCTAATGTGTCTTGGCTAAGGTGTCTTGGCTAAGGTGTCTTGGCTAAGGTGTCTTGGCTAAAGTGTCTCGGCTAATGTGTCTTGGCTAAGGTGTCTTGGCTAAGGTGCCTTGGCTAATGTGTCTTGGCTAAGGTGTCTTGGCTAAGGTGTCTTGGCTAAGGTGTCTTGGCTAATGTGTCTCGGCTAAGGTGTCTTGGCTAAGGTGTCTTGGCTAAGGTGTCTTGGCTAATGTGTCTTGGCTAAAGTGTCTTGGCTAAGGTGTCTTGGCTAATGTGTCTTGGCTAAGGTGTCTTGGCTAAGGTGTTTTGGCTAATGTGTCTTGGCTAATGTGTCTTGGCTAAGGTGTCTTGGCTAATGTGTCTTGGCTAAGGTGTCTTGGCTAAGGTGTCTTGGCTAATGTGTCTTGGCTAAGGTGTCTTGGCTAAGGTGTCTTGGCTAAGGTGTCTTGGCTAAGGTGTCTTGGCTAATGTGTCTCGGCTAATGTGTCTTGGCTAAGGTGTCTTGGCTAAGGTGTCTTGGCTAAGGTGTCTTGGCTAAGGTGTCTTGGCTAAGGTGTCTTGGCTAAGGTGTCTTGGCTAATGTGTCTCGGCTAATGTGTCTTGGCTAAGGTGTCTTGGCTAATGTGTCTCGGCTAAGGTGTCTTGGCTAATGTGTCTCGGCTAAGGTGTCTTGGCTAAGGTGTCTTGGCTAAGGTGTCTTGGCTAAGGTGTCTTGGCTAATGTGTCTTGGCTAAGGTGTCTTGGCTAATGTGTCTCGGCTAAGGTGTCTTGGCTAATGTGTCTCGGCTAAGGTGTCTTGGCTAAGGTGTCTTGGCTAATGTGTCTCGGCTAATGTGTCTTGGCTAAGGTGTCTTGGCTAATGTGTCTCGGCTAAGGTGTCTTGGCTAAGGTGTCTTGGCTAATGTGTCTCGGCTAAGGTGTCTTGGCTAATGTGTCTTGGCTAAGGTGTCTTGGCTAATGTGTCTTGGCTAAGGTGTCTTGGCTAAGGTGTCTTGGCTAAGGTGTCTTGGCTAAGGTGTCTTGGCTAAGGTGTCTTGGCTAATGTGTCTTGGCTAAGGTGTCTTGGCTAATGTGTCTCGGCAAAGGTGTCTTGGCTAATGTGTCTCGGCTAAGGTGTCTTGGCTAAGGTGTCTCGGCTAAGGTGTCTTGGCTAAGGTGTCTTGGCTAAGGTGTCTTGGCTAAGGTGTCTTGGCTAAGGTGTCTTGGCTAAGGTGTCTTGGCTAAGGTGTCTTGGCTAATGTGTCTCGGCTAAGGTGTCTTGGCTAAGGTGTCTTGGCTAAGGTGTCTTGGCTAATGTGTCTTGGCTAAAGTGTCTTGGCTAAGGTGTCTTGGCTAATGTGTCTTGGCTAAGGTGTCTTGGCTAAGGTGTTTTGGCTAATGTGTCTTGGCTAAGGTGTCTTGGCTAATGTGTCTTGGCTAAGGTGTCTTGGCTAAGGTGTCTTGGCTAAGGTGTCTCGGCTAAGGTGTCTTGGCTAAGGTGTCTTGGCTAAGGTGTCTTGGCTAAGGTGTCTTGGCTAAGGTGTCTTGGCTAATGTGTCTTGGCTAAGGTGTCTTGGCTAAGGTGTCTTGGCTAATGTGTCTTGGCTAAGGTGTCTTGGCTAATGTGTCTTGGCTAAGGTGTCTTGGCTAAGGTGTCTTGGCTAATGTGTCTTGGCTAAGGTGTCTTGGCTAAGGTGTCTTGGCTAATGTGTCTTGGCTAAGGTGTCTTGGCTAATGTGTCTTGGCTAAGGTGTCTTGGCTAATGTGTCTTGGCTAAGGTGTCTCGGCTAAGGTGTCTTGGCTAAGGTGTCTTGGCTAAGGTCTCTTGGCTAAGGTGTCTTGGCTAAGGTGTCTTGGCTAAGGTGTCTTGGCTAATGTGTCTTGGCTAAGGTGTCTTGGCTAAGGTGTCTTGGCTAATGTGTCTTGGCTAAGGTGTCTTGGCTAATGTGTCTTGGCTAAGGTGTCTTGGCTAATGTGTCTTGGCTAAGGTGTCTCGGCTAAGGTGTCTTGGCTAAGGTGTCTTGGCTAAGGTGTCTTGGCTAAGGTGTCTTGGCTAAGGTGTCTTGGCTAATGTGTCTTGGCTAAGGTGTCTTGGCTAAGGTGTCTTGGCTAAGGTGTCTTGGCTAATGTGTCTTGGCTAAGGTGTCTTGGCTAAGGTGTCTTGGCTAAGGTGTCTTGGCTAATGTGTCTTGGCTAAGGTGTCTTGGCTAAGGTGTCTTGGCTAAGGTGTCTTGGCTAAGGTGTCTTGGCTAAGGTGTCTTGGCTAATGTGTCTTGGCTAAGGTGTCTTGGCTAAGGTGTCTTGGCTAATGTGTCTTGGCTAAGGTGTCTTGGCTAAGGTGTCTTGGCTTATGTGTCTTGGCTAAGATGTCTTGGCTAAGGTGTCTTGGCTAATGTGTCTTGGCTAAGGTGTCTTGGCTAAGGTGTCTTGGCTAAGGTGTCTTGGCTAATGTGTCTTGGCTAAGGTGTCTTGGCTAAGGTGTCTTGGCTAAGGTGTATTGGCTAAGGTGTCTTGGCTAAGGTGTCTTGGCTAAGGTGTCTTGGCTAAGGTGTCTTGGCTAATGTGTCTTGGCTAAAGTGTCTTGGCTAATGTGTCTTGGCTAAGGTGTCTTGGCTAAGGTGTCTTGGCTAATGTGTCTTGGCTAAGGTGTCTTGGCTAAGGTGTCTTGGCTAATGTGTCTTGGCTAAGGTGTCTTGGCTAATGTGTCTTGGCTAAGGTGTCTTGGCTAAGGTGTCTTGGCTAAGGTGTCTTGGCTAATGTGTCTTGGCTAAGGTGTCTTGGCTAAGGTGTCTTGGCTAATGTGTCTTGGCTAAGGTGTCTTGGCTAAGGTGTCTTGGCTAATGTGTCTTGGCTAAGGTGTCTTGGCTAAGGTGTCTTGGCTAATGTGTCTTGGCTAAGGTGTCTTGGCTAATGTGTCTTGGCTAAGGTGTCTTGGCTAATGTGTCTTGGCTAAGGTGTCTCGGCTAAGGTGTCTTGGCTAAGGTGTCTTGGCTAAGGTCTCTTGGCTAATGTGTCTTGGCTAAGGTGTCTTGGCTAAGGTGTCTTGGCTAATGTGTCTTGGCTAAGGTGTCTTGGCTAAGGTGTCTTGGCTAATGTGTCTTGGCTAAGGTGTCTTGGCTAATGTGTCTTGGCTAAGGTGTCTTGGCTAATGTGTCTTGGCTAAGGTGTCTCGGCTAAGGTGTCTTGGCTAAGGTGTCTTGGCTAAGGTCTCTTGGCTAAGGTGTCTTGGCTAAGGTGTCTTGGCTAAGGTGTCTTGGCTAATGTGTCTTGGCTAAGGTGTCTTGGCTAAGGTGTCTTGGCTAAGGTGTCTCGGCTAAGGTGTCTTGGCTAAGGTGTCTTGGCTAAGGTGTCTTGGCTAAGGTGTCTTGGCTAAGGTGTCTTGGCTAATGTGTCTTGGCTAAGGTGTCTTGGCTAAGGTGTCTTGGCTAATGTGTCTTGGCTAAGGTGTCTTGGCTAATGTGTCTTGGCTAAGGTGTCTTGGCTAAGGTGTCTTGGCTAATGTGTCTTGGCTAAGGTGTCTTGGCTAAGGTGTCTTGGCTAATGTGTCTTGGCTAAGGTGTCTTGGCTAATGTGTCTTGGCTAAGGTGTCTTGGCTAATGTGTCTTGGCTAAGGTGTCTCGGCTAAGGTGTCTTGGCTAAGGTGTCTTGGCTAAGGTCTCTTGGCTAAGGTGTCTTGGCTAAGGTGTCTTGGCTAAGGTGTCTTGGCTAATGTGTCTTGGCTAAGGTGTCTTGGCTAAGGTGTCTTGGCTAATGTGTCTTGGCTAAGGTGTCTTGGCTAATGTGTCTTGGCTAAGGTGTCTTGGCTAATGTGTCTTGGCTAAGGTGTCTCGGCTAAGGTGTCTTGGCTAAGGTGTCTTGGCTAAGGTGTCTTGGCTAAGGTGTCTTGGCTAAGGTGTCTTGGCTAATGTGTCTTGGCTAAGGTGTCTTGGCTAAGGTGTCTTGGCTAAGGTGTCTTGGCTAATGTGTCTTGGCTAAGGTGTCTTGGCTAAGGTGTCTTGGCTAAGGTGTCTTGGCTAATGTGTCTTGGCTAAGGTGTCTTGGCTAAGGTGTCTTGGCTAAGGTGTCTTGGCTAAGGTGTCTTGGCTAAGGTGTCTTGGCTAATGTGTCTTGGCTAAGGTGTCTTGGCTAAGGTGTCTTGGCTAATGTGTCTTGGCTAAGGTGTCTCGGCTAAGGTGTCTTGGCTAAGGTGTCTTGGCTAAGGTGTCTTGGCTAATGTGTCTTGGCTAAGGTGTCTCGGCTAAGGTGTCTTGGCTAAGGTGTCTTGGCTAAGGTGTCTTGGCTAAGGTGTCTTGGCTAAGGTGTTTTGGCTAATGTGTCTTGGCTAAGGTGTCTTGGCTAATGTGTCTTGGCTAAGGTGTCTTGGCTAAGGTGTCTTGGCTAAGGTGTCTCGGCTAAGGTGTCTTGGCTAAGGTGTCTTGGCTAAGGTGTCTTGGCTAAGGTGTCTTGGCTAAGGTGTCTTGGCTAATGTGTCTTGGCTAAGGTGTCTTGGCTAAGGTGTCTTGGCTAATGTGTCTTGGCTAAGGTGTCTTGGCTAATGTGTCTTGGCTAAGGTGTCTTGGCTAAGGTGTCTTGGCTAATGTGTCTTGGCTAAGGTGTCTTGGCTAAGGTGTCTTGGCTAATGTGTCTTGGCTAAGGTGTCTTGGCTAATGTGTCTTGGCTAAGGTGTCTTGGCTAATGTGTCTTGGCTAAGGTGTCTCGGCTAAGGTGTCTTGGCTAAGGTGTCTTGGCTAAGGTCTCTTGGCTAAGGTGTCTTGGCTAAGGTGTCTTGGCTAAGGTGTCTTGGCTAATGTGTCTTGGCTAAGGTGTCTTGGCTAAGGTGTCTTGGCTAATGTGTCTTGGCTAATGTGTCTTGGCTAAGGTGTCTTGGCTAAGGTGTCTTGGCTAATGTGTCTTGGCTAAAGTGTCTTGGCTTAGGTGTCTTGGCTAATGTGTCTCGGCTAAGGTGTCTTGGCTAAGGTGTCTTGGCTAATGTGTCTTGGCTAAGGTGTCTTGGCTAATGTGTCTTGGCTAAGGTGTCTTGGCTAAGGTGTCTTGGCTAAGGTGTCTTGGCTAAGGTGTCTTGGCAAATGTGTCTCGGCTAATGTGTCTTGGCTAAGGTGTCTTGGCTAAGGTGTCTTGGCTAATGTGTCTTGGCTAAAGTGTCTTGGCTAAGGTGTCTTGGCTAAGGTGTCTTGGCTAAGGTGTCTTGGCTAAGGTGTCTTGGCTAAGGTGTCTTGGCTAATGTGTCTTGGCTAAGGTGTCTTGGCTAATGTGTCTCGGCTAAGGTGTCTTGGCTAATGTGTCTCGGCTAAGGTGTCTTGGCTAAGGTGTCTTGGCTAAGGTGTCTTGGCTAATGTGTCTTGGCTAAGGTGTCTTGGCTAAGGTGTCTTGGCTAAGGTGTCTTGGCTAAGGTGTCTTGGCTAATGTGTCTCGGCTAATGTGTCTTGGCTAAGGTGTCTTGGCTAAGGTGTCTTGGCTAAGGTGTCTTGGCTAATGTGTCTCGGCTAAGGTGTCTTGGCTAAGGTGTCTTGGCTAAGGTGTCTTGGCTAATGTGTCTTGGCTAAGGTGTCTTGGCTAAGGTGTCTTGGCTAAGGTGTCTTGGCTAAGGTGTCTTGGCTAATGTGTCTCGGCTAATGTGTCTTGGCTAAGGTGTCTTGGCTAAGGTGTCTTGGCTAATGTGTCTTGGCTAATGTGTCTTGGCTAAGGTGTCTTGGCTAAGGTGTCTTGGCTAATGTGTCTTGGCTAAAGTGTCTTGGCTTAGGTGTCTTGGCTAATGTGTCTCGGCTAAGGTGTCTTGGCTAAGGTGTCTTGGCTAATGTGTCTTGGCTAAGGTGTCTTGGCTAATGTGTCTTGGCTAAGGTGTCTTGGCTAAGGTGTCTTGGCTAAGGTGTCTTGGCTAAGGTGTCTTGGCAAATGTGTCTCGGCTAATGTGTCTTGGCTAAGGTGTCTTGGCTAAGGTGTCTTGGCTAATGTGTCTTGGCTAAAGTGTCTTGGCTAAGGTGTCTTGGCTAAGGTGTCTTGGCTAAGGTGTCTTGGCTAAGGTGTCTTGGCTAATGTGTCTTGGCTAAGGTGTCTTGGCTAATGTGTCTTGGCTAAGGTGTCTTGGCTAAGGTGTCTTGGCTAAGGTGTCTTGGCTAATGTGTCTCGGCTAATGTGTCTTGGCTAAGGTGTCTTGGCTAAGGTGTCTTGGCTAATGTGTCTTGGCTAATGTGTCTTGGCAAATGTGTCTCGGCTAATGTGTCTTGGCTAAGGTGTCTTGGCTAAGGTGTCTTGGCTAAGGTGTCTTGGCTAAAGTGTCTCGGCTAATGTGTCTTGGCTAAGGTGTCTTGGCTAAGGTGTCTTGGCTTATGTGTCTTGGCTAAGGTGTCTTGGCTAATGTGTCTTGGCTAAGGTGTCTTGGCTAATGTGTCTTGGCTAAGGTGTCTTGGCTAATGTGTCTTGGCTAAGGTGTCTTGGCTAAGGTGTCTTGGCTAATGTGTCTTGGCTAAGGTGTCTTGGCTAAGGTGTCTTGGCTAAGGTGTCTTGGCTAAGGTGTCTTGGCTAATGTGTCTCGGCTAATGTGTCTTGGCTAAGGTGTCTTGGCTAAGGTGTCTTGGCTAAGGTGTCTTGGCTAAGGTGTCTTGGCTAAGGTGTCTTGGCTAAGGTGTCTTGGCTAATGTGTCTCGGCTAATGTGTCTTGGCTAAGGTGTCTTGGCTAATGTGTCTCGGCTAAGGTGTCTTGGCTAAGGTGTCTCGGCTAAGGTGTCTTGGCTAAGGTGTCTTGGCTAAGGTGTCTTGGCTAATGTGTCTTGGCTAAGGTGTCTTGGCTAATGTGTCTCGGCTAAGGTGTCTTGGCTAATGTGTCTCGGCTAAGGTGTCTTGGCTAAGGTGTCTTGGCTAATGTGTCTCGGCTAATGTGTCTTGGCTAAGGTGTCTTGGCTAATGTGTCTCGGCTAAGGTGTCTTGGCTAAGGTGTCTTGGCTAATGTGTCTCGGCTAAGGTGTCTTGGCTAATGTGTCTTGGCTAAGGTGTCTTGGCTAAGGTGTCTTGGCTAAGGTGTCTTGGCTAAGGTGTCTTGGCTAAGGTGTCTTGGCTAAGGTGTCTTGGCTAAGGTGTCTTGGCTAATGTGTCTTGGCTAAGGTGTCTTGGCTAATGTGTCTCGGCTAAGGTGTCTTGGCTAAGGTGTCTCGGCTAAGGTGTCTTGGCTAAGGTGTCTTGGCTAAGGTGTCTTGGCTAAGGTGTCTTGGCTAAGGTGTCTTGGCTAAGGTGTCTTGGCTAAGGTGTCTTGGTTAAGGTGTCTTGGCTAATGTGTCTCGGCTAAGGTGTCTTGGCTAAGGTGTCTTGGCTAAGGTGTCTTGGCTAATGTGTCTCGGCTAAGGTGTCTTGGCTAATGTGTCTTGGCTAAGGTGTCTTGGCTAAGGTGTCTTGGCTAAGGTGTCTTGGCTAAGGTGTCTTGGCTAAGGTGTCTTGGCTAATGTGTCTCGGCTAATGTGTCTTGGCTAATGTGTCTTGGCTAAGGTGTCTCGGCTAAGGTGTCTTGGCTAAGGTGTCTTGGCTAAGGTGTCTTGGCTAAGGTGTCTTGGCTAAGGTGTCTTGGCTAATGTGTCTTGGCTAAGGTGTCTTGGCTAAGGTGTCTTGGCTAAGGTGTCTTGGCTAAGGTGTCTTGGCTAAGGTGTCTTGGCTAATGTGTCTTGGCTAAGGTGTCTTGGCTAAGGTGTCTTGGCTAAGGTGTCTTGGCTAAGGTGTCTTGGCTAAGGTGTCTTGGCTAATGTGTCTTGGCTAAGGTGTCTTGGCTAAGGTGTCTTGGCTAATGTGTCTTGGCTAAGGTGTCTCGGCTAAGGTGTCTTGGCTAAGGTGTCTTGGCTAAGGTGTCTTGGCTAATGTGTCTTGGCTAAGGTGTCTCGGCTAAGGTGTCTTGGCTAAGGTGTCTTGGCTAAGGTGTCTTGGCTAAGGTGTCTTGGCTAAGGTGTTTTGGCTAATGTGTCTTGGCTAAGGTGTCTTGGCTAATGTGTCTTGGCTAAGGTGTCTTGGCTAAGGTGTCTTGGCTAAGGTGTCTCGGCTAAGGTGTCTTGGCTAAGGTGTCTTGGCTAAGGTGTCTTGGCTAAGGTGTCTTGGCTAAGGTGTCTTGGCTAATGTGTCTTGGCTAAGGTGTCTTGGCTAAGGTGTCTTGGCTAATGTGTCTTGGCTAAGGTGTCTTGGCTAATGTGTCTTGGCTAAGGTGTCTTGGCTAAGGTGTCTTGGCTAATGTGTCTTGGCTAAGGTGTCTTGGCTAAGGTGTCTTGGCTAATGTGTCTTGGCTAAGGTGTCTTGGCTAATGTGTCTTGGCTAAGGTGTCTTGGCTAATGTGTCTTGGCTAAGGTGTCTCGGCTAAGGTGTCTTGGCTAAGGTGTCTTGGCTAAGGTCTCTTGGCTAAGGTGTCTTGGCTAAGGTGTCTTGGCTAAGGTGTCTTGGCTAATGTGTCTTGGCTAAGGTGTCTTGGCTAAGGTGTCTTGGCTAATGTGTCTTGGCTAATGTGTCTTGGCTAAGGTGTCTTGGCTAAGGTGTCTTGGCTAATGTGTCTTGGCTAAAGTGTCTTGGCTTAGGTGTCTTGGCTAATGTGTCTCGGCTAAGGTGTCTTGGCTAAGGTGTCTTGGCTAATGTGTCTTGGCTAAGGTGTCTTGGCTAATGTGTCTTGGCTAAGGTGTCTTGGCTAAGGTGTCTTGGCTAAGGTGTCTTGGCTAAGGTGTCTTGGCAAATGTGTCTCGGCTAATGTGTCTTGGCTAAGGTGTCTTGGCTAAGGTGTCTTGGCTAATGTGTCTTGGCTAAAGTGTCTTGGCTAAGGTGTCTTGGCTAAGGTGTCTTGGCTAAGGTGTCTTGGCTAAGGTGTCTTGGCTAAGGTGTCTTGGCTAATGTGTCTTGGCTAAGGTGTCTTGGCTAATGTGTCTCGGCTAAGGTGTCTTGGCTAATGTGTCTCGGCTAAGGTGTCTTGGCTAAGGTGTCTTGGCTAAGGTGTCTTGGCTAATGTGTCTTGGCTAAGGTGTCTTGGCTAAGGTGTCTTGGCTAAGGTGTCTTGGCTAAGGTGTCTTGGCTAATGTGTCTCGGCTAATGTGTCTTGGCTAAGGTGTCTTGGCTAAGGTGTCTTGGCTAAGGTGTCTTGGCTAATGTGTCTCGGCTAAGGTGTCTTGGCTAAGGTGTCTTGGCTAAGGTGTCTTGGCTAATGTGTCTTGGCTAAGGTGTCTTGGCTAAGGTGTCTTGGCTAAGGTGTCTTGGCTAAGGTGTCTTGGCTAATGTGTCTCGGCTAATGTGTCTTGGCTAAGGTGTCTTGGCTAAGGTGTCTTGGCTAATGTGTCTTGGCTAATGTGTCTTGGCTAAGGTGTCTTGGCTAAGGTGTCTTGGCTAATGTGTCTTGGCTAAAGTGTCTTGGCTTAGGTGTCTTGGCTAATGTGTCTCGGCTAAGGTGTCTTGGCTAAGGTGTCTTGGCTAATGTGTCTTGGCTAAGGTGTCTTGGCTAATGTGTCTTGGCTAAGGTGTCTTGGCTAAGGTGTCTTGGCTAAGGTGTCTTGGCTAAGGTGTCTTGGCAAATGTGTCTCGGCTAATGTGTCTTGGCTAAGGTGTCTTGGCTAAGGTGTCTTGGCTAATGTGTCTTGGCTAAAGTGTCTTGGCTAAGGTGTCTTGGCTAAGGTGTCTTGGCTAAGGTGTCTTGGCTAAGGTGTCTTGGCTAATGTGTCTTGGCTAAGGTGTCTTGGCTAATGTGTCTTGGCTAAGGTGTCTTGGCTAAGGTGTCTTGGCTAAGGTGTCTTGGCTAATGTGTCTCGGCTAATGTGTCTTGGCTAAGGTGTCTTGGCTAAGGTGTCTTGGCTAATGTGTCTTGGCTAATGTGTCTTGGCAAATGTGTCTCGGCTAATGTGTCTTGGCTAAGGTGTCTTGGCTAAGGTGTCTTGGCTAAGGTGTCTTGGCTAAAGTGTCTCGGCTAATGTGTCTTGGCTAAGGTGTCTTGGCTAAGGTGTCTTGGCTTATGTGTCTTGGCTAAGGTGTCTTGGCTAATGTGTCTTGGCTAAGGTGTCTTGGCTAATGTGTCTTGGCTAAGGTGTCTTGGCTAATGTGTCTTGGCTAAGGTGTCTTGGCTAAGGTGTCTTGGCTAATGTGTCTTGGCTAAGGTGTCTTGGCTAAGGTGTCTTGGCTAAGGTGTCTTGGCTAAGGTGTCTTGGCTAATGTGTCTCGGCTAATGTGTCTTGGCTAAGGTGTCTTGGCTAAGGTGTCTTGGCTAAGGTGTCTTGGCTAAGGTGTCTTGGCTAAGGTGTCTTGGCTAAGGTGTCTTGGCTAATGTGTCTCGGCTAATGTGTCTTGGCTAAGGTGTCTTGGCTAATGTGTCTCGGCTAAGGTGTCTTGGCTAAGGTGTCTCGGCTAAGGTGTCTTGGCTAAGGTGTCTTGGCTAAGGTGTCTTGGCTAATGTGTCTTGGCTAAGGTGTCTTGGCTAATGTGTCTCGGCTAAGGTGTCTTGGCTAATGTGTCTCGGCTAAGGTGTCTTGGCTAAGGTGTCTTGGCTAATGTGTCTCGGCTAATGTGTCTTGGCTAAGGTGTCTTGGCTAATGTGTCTCGGCTAAGGTGTCTTGGCTAAGGTGTCTTGGCTAATGTGTCTCGGCTAAGGTGTCTTGGCTAATGTGTCTTGGCTAAGGTGTCTTGGCTAAGGTGTCTTGGCTAAGGTGTCTTGGCTAAGGTGTCTTGGCTAAGGTGTCTTGGCTAAGGTGTCTTGGCTAAGGTGTCTTGGCTAATGTGTCTTGGCTAAGGTGTCTTGGCTAATGTGTCTCGGCTAAGGTGTCTTGGCTAAGGTGTCTCGGCTAAGGTGTCTTGGCTAAGGTGTCTTGGCTAAGGTGTCTTGGCTAAGGTGTCTTGGCTAAGGTGTCTTGGCTAAGGTGTCTTGGCTAAGGTGTCTTGGTTAAGGTGTCTTGGCTAATGTGTCTCGGCTAAGGTGTCTTGGCTAAGGTGTCTTGGCTAAGGTGTCTTGGCTAATGTGTCTCGGCTAAGGTGTCTTGGCTAATGTGTCTTGGCTAAGGTGTCTTGGCTAAGGTGTCTTGGCTAAGGTGTCTTGGCTAAGGTGTCTTGGCTAAGGTGTCTTGGCTAATGTGTCTCGGCTAAGGTGTCTTGGCTAATGTGTCTTGGCTAAAGTGTCTTGGCTAAGGTGTCTTGGCTAAGGTGTCTTGGCTAAGGTGTCTTGGCTAAGGTGTCTTGGCTAAGGTGTCTTGGCTAAGGTGTCTTGGCTAAGGTGTCTTGGCTAATGTGTCTCGGCTAAGGTGTCTTGGCTAATGTGTCTCGGCTAATGTGTCTCGGCTAAGGTGTCTTGGCTAAGGTGTTTTGGCTAAGGTGTCTTGGCTAATGTGTCTTGGCTAAAGTGTCTTGGCTAATGTGTCTCGGCTAAAGTGTCTTGGCTAAGGTGTCTTGGCTAAGGTGTCTTGGCTAATGTGTCTTGGCTAAGGTGTCTTGGCTAAGGTGTCTTGGCTAATGTGTCTCGGCTAATGTGTCTTGGCTAATGTGTCTTGGCTAATGTGTCTTGGCTAAGGTGTCTTGGCTAAGGTGTCTTGGCTAAGGTGTCTTGGCTAAGGTGTCTTGGCAAATGTGTCTCGGCTAATGTGTCTTGGCTAAGGTGTCTTGGCTAAGGTGTCTTGGCTAATGTGTCTTGGCTAAAGTGTCTTGGCTAAGGTGTCTTGGCTAAGGTGTCTTGGCTAAGGTGTCTTGGCTAAGGTGTCTTGGCTAAGGTGTCTTGGCTAATGTGTCTTGGCTAAAGTGTCTTGGCTAATGTGTCTCGGCTAATGTGTCTTGGCTAAGGTGTCTTGGCTAAGGTGTCTTGGCTAAGGTGTCTTGGCTAATGTGTCTCGGCTAAGGTGTCTTGGCTAAGGTGTCTTGGCTAAGGTGTCTTGGCTAATGTGTCTTGGCTAAGGTGTCTTGGCTAAGGTGTCTTGGCTAAGGTGTCTTGGCTAAGGTGTCTTGGCTAATGTGTCTCGGCTAATGTGTCTTGGCTAAGGTGTCTTGGCTAAGGTGTCTTGGCTAATGTGTCTTGGCTAATGTGTCTTGGCTAAGGTGTCTTGGCTAAGGTGTCTTGGCTAATGTGTCTTGGCTAAAGTGTCTTGGCTTAGGTGTCTTGGCTAATGTGTCTCGGCTAAGGTGTCTTGGCTAAGGTGTCTTGGCTAATGTGTCTTGGCTAAGGTGTCTTGGCTAATGTGTCTTGGCTAAGGTGTCTTGGCTAAGGTGTCTTGGCTAAGGTGTCTTGGCTAAGGTGTCTTGGCAAATGTGTCTCGGCTAATGTGTCTTGGCTAAGGTGTCTTGGCTAAGGTGTCTTGGCTAATGTGTCTTGGCTAAAGTGTCTTGGCTAAGGTGTCTTGGCTAAGGTGTCTTGGCTAAGGTGTCTTGGCTAAGGTGTCTTGGCTAATGTGTCTTGGCTAAGGTGTCTTGGCTAATGTGTCTTGGCTAAGGTGTCTTGGCTAAGGTGTCTTGGCTAAGGTGTCTTGGCTAATGTGTCTCGGCTAATGTGTCTTGGCTAAGGTGTCTTGGCTAAGGTGTCTTGGCTAATGTGTCTTGGCTAATGTGTCTTGGCAAATGTGTCTCGGCTAATGTGTCTTGGCTAAGGTGTCTTGGCTAAGGTGTCTTGGCTAAGGTGTCTTGGCTAAAGTGTCTCGGCTAATGTGTCTTGGCTAAGGTGTCTTGGCTAAGGTGCCTTGGCTAATGTGTCTTGGCTAAGGTGTCTTGGCTAATGTGTCTTGGCTAAGGTGTCTTGGCTAATGTGTCTTGGCTAAGGTGTCTTGGCTAAGGTGTCTTGGCTAATGTGTCTTGGCTAAGGTGTCTTGGCTAAGGTGTCTTGGCTAAGGTGTCTTGGCTAAGGTGTCTTGGCTAATGTGTCTCGGCTAATGTGTCTTGGCTAAGGTGTCTTGGCTAAGGTGTCTTGGCTAAGGTGTCTTGGCTAAGGTGTCTTGGCTAAGGTGTCTTGGCTAAGGTGTCTTGGCTAATGTGTCTCGGCTAATGTGTCTTGGCTAAGGTGTCTTGGCTAATGTGTCTCGGCTAAGGTGTCTTGGCTAATGTGTCTCGGCTAAGGTGTCTTGGCTAAGGTGTCTTGGCTAAGGTGTCTTGGCTAAGGTGTCTTGGCTAATGTGTCTTGGCTAAGGTGTCTTGGCTAATGTGTCTCGGCTAAGGTGTCTTGGCTAATGTGTCTCGGCTAAGGTGTCTTGGCTAAGGTGTCTTGGCTAATGTGTCTCGGCTAATGTGTCTTGGCTAAGGTGTCTTGGCTAATGTGTCTCGGCTAAGGTGTCTTGGCTAAGGTGTCTTGGCTAATGTGTCTCGGCTAAGGTGTCTTGGCTAATGTGTCTTGGCTAAGGTGTCTTGGCTAATGTGTCTTGGCTAAGGTGTCTTGGCTAAGGTGTCTTGGCTAAGGTGTCTTGGCTAAGGTGTCTTGGCTAAGGTGTCTTGGCTAATGTGTCTTGGCTAAGGTGTCTTGGCTAATGTGTCTCGGCAAAGGTGTCTTGGCTAATGTGTCTCGGCTAAGGTGTCTTGGCTAAGGTGTCTCGGCTAAGGTGTCTTGGCTAAGGTGTCTTGGCTAAGGTGTCTTGGCTAAGGTGTCTTGGCTAAGGTGTCTTGGCTAAGGTGTCTTGGCTAAGGTGTCTTGGCTAATGTGTCTCGGCTAAGGTGTCTTGGCTAAGGTGTCTTGGCTAAGGTGTCTTGGCTAATGTGTCTTGGCTAAAGTGTCTTGGCTAAGGTGTCTTGGCTAATGTGTCTTGGCTAAGGTGTCTTGGCTAATGTGTCTTGGCTAATGTGTCTTGGCTAAGGTGTCTTGGCTAATGTGTCTTGGCTAAGGTGTCTTGGCTAAGGTGTCTTGGCTAAGGTGTCTCGGCTAAGGTGTCTTGGCTAAGGTGTCTTGGCTAAGGTGTCTTGGCTAAGGTGTCTTGGCTAAGGTGTCTTGGCTAATGTGTCTTGGCTAAGGTGTCTTGGCTAAGGTGTCTTGGCTAATGTGTCTTGGCTAAGGTGTCTTGGCTAATGTGTCTTGGCTAAGGTGTCTTGGCTAAGGTGTCTTGGCTAATGTGTCTTGGCTAAGGTGTCTTGGCTAAGGTGTCTTGGCTAATGTGTCTTGGCTAAGGTGTCTTGGCTAATGTGTCTTGGCTAAGGTGTCTTGGCTAATGTGTCTTGGCTAAGGTGTCTCGGCTAAGGTGTCTTGGCTAAGGTGTCTTGGCTAAGGTCTCTTGGCTAAGGTGTCTTGGCTAAGGTGTCTTGGCTAAGGTGTCTTGGCTAATGTGTCTTGGCTAAGGTGTCTTGGCTAAGGTGTCTTGGCTAATGTGTCTTGGCTAAGGTGTCTTGGCTAATGTGTCTTGGCTAAGGTGTCTTGGCTAATGTGTCTTGGCTAAGGTGTCTCGGCTAAGGTGTCTTGGCTAAGGTGTCTTGGCTAAGGTGTCTTGGCTAAGGTGTCTTGGCTAAGGTGTCTTGGCTAATGTGTCTTGGCTAAGGTGTCTTGGCTAAGGTGTCTTGGCTAAGGTGTCTTGGCTAATGTGTCTTGGCTAAGGTGTCTTGGCTAAGGTGTCTTGGCTAAGGTGTCTTGGCTAATGTGTCTTGGCTAAGGTGTCTTGGCTAAGGTGTCTTGGCTAAGGTGTCTTGGCTAAGGTGTCTTGGCTAAGGTGTCTTGGCTAATGTGTCTTGGCTAAGGTGTCTTGGCTAAGGTGTCTTGGCTAATGTGTCTTGGCTAAGGTGTCTTGGCTAAGGTGTCTTGGCTTATGTGTCTTGGCTAAGATGTCTTGGCTAAGGTGTCTTGGCTAATGTGTCTTGGCTAAGGTGTCTTGGCTAAGGTGTCTTGGCTAAGGTGTCTTGGCTAATGTGTCTTGGCTAAGGTGTCTTGGCTAAGGTGTCTTGGCTAAGGTGTATTGGCTAAGGTGTCTTGGCTAAGGTGTCTTGGCTAAGGTGTCTTGGCTAAGGTGTCTTGGCTAATGTGTCTTGGCTAAGGTGTCTTGGCTAATGTGTCTTGGCTAAGGTGTCTTGGCTAAGGTGTCTTGGCTAATGTGTCTTGGCTAAGGTGTCTTGGCTAAGGTGTCTTGGCTAATGTGTCTTGGCTAAGGTGTCTTGGCTAATGTGTCTTGGCTAAGGTGTCTTGGCTAAGGTGTCTTGGCTAAGGTGTCTTGGCTAATGTGTCTTGGCTAAGGTGTCTTGGCTAAGGTGTCTTGGCTAATGTGTCTTGGCTAAGGTGTCTTGGCTAATGTGTCTTGGCTAAGGTGTCTTGGCTAATGTGTCTTGGCTAAGGTGTCTCGGCTAAGGTGTCTTGGCTAAGGTGTCTTGGCTAAGGTGTCTTGGCTAAGGTGTCTTGGCTAAGGTGTCTTGGCTAAGGTGTCTTGGCTAAGGTGTCTTGGCTAATGTGTCTTGGCTAAGGTGTCTTGGCTAATGTGTCTTGGCTAAGGTGTCTTGGCTAAGGTGTCTTGGCTAATGTGTCTTGGCTAAGGTGTCTTGGCTAAGGTGTCTTGGCTAAGGTGTCTCGGCTAAGGTGTCTTGGCTAATGTGTCTTGGCTAAGGTGTCTTGGCTAAGATGTCTTGGCTAATGTGTCTTGGCTAAGGTGTCTTGGCTAAGGTGTCTTGGCTAAGGTGTCTTGGCTAAGGTGTCTTGGCTAATGTGTCTTGGCTAAGGTGTCTTGGCTAAGGTGTCTTGTTTAATGTGTCTTGGCTAAGGTGTCTCGGCTAAGGTGTCTTGGCTAAGGTGTCTTGGCTAAGGTCTCTTGGCTAAGGTGTCTTGGCTAAGGTGTCTTGGCTAAGGTGTCTTGGCTAATGTGTCTTGGCTAAGGTGTCTTGGCTAAGGTGTCTTGGCTAATGTGTCTTGGCTATAGTGTTTTGGCTAATGTGTCTTGGCTAAGGTGTCTTGGCTAATGTGTCTTGGCTAAGGTGTCTCGGCTAAGGTGTCTTGGCTAAGGTGTCTTGGCTAAGGTGTCTTGGCTAATGTGTCTTGGCTAATGTGTCTTGGCTAAGGTGTCTTGGCTAAGGTATCTTGGCTAAGGTGTCTTGGCTAAGGTGTCTTGGCTAAGGTGTCTTGGCTAATGTGTCTTGGCTAAGGTGTCTTGGCTAAGGTGTCTTGGCTAAGGTGTCTTGGCTAAGGTGTCTTGGCTAATGTGTCTTGGCTAAGGTGTCTTGGCTAAGGTGTCTTGGCTAAGGTGTCTTGGCTAATGTGTCTTGGCTAAGTTGTCTTGGCTAAGGTGTCTTGGCTAATGTGTCTTGGCTAAGGTGTCTCGGCTAAGGTGTCTTGGCTAAGGTGTCTCGGCTAAGGTGTCTTGGCTAAGGTGTCTTGGCTAAGGTGTCTTGGCTAATGTGTCTTGGCTAAGGTGTCTTGGCTAAGGTGTCTTGGCTAATGTGTCTTGGCTAATGTGTCTTGGCTAAGGTGTCTTGGCTAATGTGTCTTGGCTAAGGTGTCTTGGCTAAGGTGTCTTGGCTAATGTGTCTTGGCTAAGGTGTCTTGGCTAAGGTGTCTTGGCTAATGTGTCTTGGCTAATGTGTCTTGGCTAAGGTGTCTTGGCTAATGTGTCTTGGCTAAGGTGTCTTGGCTAAGGTGTCTTGTTTAATGTGTCTTGGCTAAGGTGTCTCGGCTAAGGTGTCTTGGCTAAGGTGTCTTGGCTAAGGTCTCTTGGCTAAGGTGTCTTGGCTAAGGTGTCTTGGCTAAGGTGTCTTGGCTAATGTGTCTTGGCTAAGGTGTCTTGGCTAAGGTGTCTTGGCTAATGTGTCTTGGCTAAGGTGTCTTGGCTAATGTGTCTTGGCTAAGGTGTCTTGGCTAATGTGTCTTGGCTAAGGTGTCTCGGCTAAGGTGTCTTGGCTAAGGTGTCTTGGCTAAGGTGTCTTGGCTAAGGTGTCTTGGCTAATGTGTCTTGGCTAAGGTGTCTTGGCTAAGGTGTCTTGGCTAAGGTGCCTTGGCTAAGGTGTCTTGGCTAAGGTGTCTTGGCTAAGGTGTCTTGGCTAAGGTGTCTCGGCTAAGGTGTCTTGGCTAATGTGTCTTGGCTAAGGTGTCTTGGCTAAGGTGTCTTGGCTAAGGTGTCTTGGCTAAGGTGTCTTGGCTAAGGTGTCTTGGCTAATGTGTCTTGGCTAAGGTGTCTTGGCTAAGGTGTCTTGGCTAATGTGTCTTGGCTAAGGTGTCTTGGCTAATGTGTCTTGGCTAAGGTGTCTTGGCTAATGTGTCTTGGCTAAGGTGTCTCGGCTAAGGTGTCTTGGCTAAGGTGTCTTGGCTAAGGTGTCTTGGCTAAGGTGTCTTGGCTAATGTGTCTTGGCTAAGGTGTCTTGGCTAATGTGTCTTGGCTAAGGTGTCTTGGCTAAGGTGTCTTGGCTAATGTGTCTTGGCTAAGGTGTCTTGGCTAAGGTGTCTTGGCTAATGTGTCTTGGCTAAGGTGTCTTGGCTAATGTGTCTTGGCTAAGGTGTCTTGGCTAAGGTGTCTTGGCTAAGGTGTCTTGGCTAAGGTGTCTTGGCTAATGTGTCTTGGCTAAGGTGTCTTGGCTAAGGTGTCTTGGCTAAGGTGTCTTGGCTAAGGTGTCTTGGCTAAGGTGTCTCGGCTAAGGTGTCTTGGCTAAGGTGTCTTGGCTGAGGTGTCTTGGCTAAGGTGTCTTGGCTAAGGTGTCTTGGCTAAGGTGTCTTGGCTAAGGTGTCTTGGCTAAGGTGTCTTGGCTAATGTGTCTTGGCTAAGGCGTCTTGGCTAATGTGTCTTGGCTAAGGTGTCTCGGCTAAGGTGTCTTGGCTAAGGTGTCTTGGCTGAGGTGTCTTGGCTAAGGTGTCTTGGCTAATGTGTCTTGGCTAATGTGTCTTGGCTAAGGTGTCTTGGCTAAGGTATCTTGGCTAAGGTGTCTTGGCTAAGGTGTCTTGGCTAAGGTGTCTTGGCTAATGTGTCTTGGCTAAGGTGTCTTGGCTAAGGTGTCTTGGCTAAGGTGTCTTGGCTAAGGTGTCTTGGCTAATGTGTCTTGGCTAAGGTGTCTTGGCTAAGGTGTCTTGGCTAATGTGTCTTGGCTAAGGTGTCTCGGCTAAGGTGTCTTGGCTAAGGTGTCTCGGCTAAGGTGTCTTGGCTAAGGTGTCTTGGCTAAGGTGTCTTGGCTAATGTGTCTTGGCTAAGGTGTCTTGGCTAAGGTGTCTTGGCTAATGTGTCTTGGCTAATGTGTCTTGGCTAAGGTGTCTTGGCTAAGGTGTCTTGGCTAATGTGTCTTGGCTAAGGTGTCTAGGCTAATGTGTCTTGGCTAAGGTGTCTTGGCTAAGGTGTCTTGGCTAATGTGTCTTGGCAAAGGTGTCTTGGCTAAGGTGTCTTGGCTAATGTGTCTTGGCTAATGTGTCTTGGCTAAGGTGTCTTGGCTAATGTGTCTTGGCTAATGTGTCTTGGCTAAGGCGTCTTGGCTAATGTGTCTTGGCTAAGGTGTCTCGGCTAAGGTGTCTTGGCTAAGGTGTCTTGGCTGAGGTGTCTTGGCTAAGGTGTCTTGGCTAATGTGTCTTGGCTAATGTGTCTTGGCTAAGGTGTCTTGGCTAAGGTGTCTTGGCTAAGGTGTCTTGGCTAAGGTGTCTTGACTAAGGTGTCTTGGCTAATGTGTCTTGGCTAAGGTGTCTTGGCTAAGGTGTCTTGGCTAAGGTGTCTTGGCTAAGGTGTCTTGGCTAATGTGTCTTGGCTAAGGTGTCTTGGCTAAGGTGTCTTGGCTAATGTGTCTTGGCTAAGGTGTCTTGGCTAAGGTGTCTTGGCTAAGGTGTCTCGGCTAAGGTGTCTTGGCTAATGTGTCTTGGCTAAGGTGTCTTGGCTAAGGTGTCTTGGCTAAGGTGTCTTGGCTAATGTGTCTTGGCTAAGGTGTCTTGGCTAATGTGTCTTGGCTAAGGTGTCTTGGCTAAGGTGTCTTGGCTAATGTGTCTTGGCTAAGGTGTCTTGGCTAAGGTGTCTTGGCTAAGGTGTCTTGGCTAAGGTGTCTTGGCTAAGGTGTCTTGGCTAAGGTGTCTTGGCTAATGTGTCTTGGCTAAGGTGTCTCGGCTAAGGTGTCTTGGCTAAGGTGCCTTGGCTAAGGTGTCTTGGCTAATGTGTCTTGGCTAAGGTGTCTTGGCTAAGGTGTCTTGGCTAAGGTGTCTCGGCTAAGGTGTCTTGGCTAATGTGTCTTGGCTAAGGTGTCTTGGCTAAGGTGTCTTGGCTAAGGTGTCTTGGCTAATGTGTCTTGGCTAAGGTGTCTTGGCTAAGGTGTCTTGGCTAAGGTGCCTTGGCTAAGGTGTCTTGGCTAAGGTGTCTTGGCTAAGGTGTCTTGGCTAAGGTGTCTCGGCTAAGGTGTCTTGGCTAATGTGTCTTGGCTAAGGTGTCTTGGCTAAGGTGTCTTGGCTAAGGTGTCTTGGCTAAGGTGTCTTGGCTAAGGTGTCTTGGCTAAGGTGTCTTGGCTAAGGTGTCTTGGCTAATGTGTCTTGGCTAAGGTGTCTTGGCTAAGGTGTCTTGTTTAATGTGTCTTGGCTAAGGTGTCTCGGCTAAGGTGTCTTGGCTAAGGTGTCTTGGCTAAGGTCTCTTGGCTAAGGTGTCTTGGCTAAGGTGTCTTGGCTAAGGTGTCTTGGCTAATGTGTCTTGGCTAAGGTGTCTTGGCTAAGGTGTCTTGGCTAATGTGTCTTGGCTAAGGTGTCTTGGCTAATGTGTCTTGGCTAAGGTGTCTTGGCTAATGTGTCTTGGCTAAGGTGTCTTGGCTAAGGTGTCTTGGCTAATGTGTCTTGGCTAAGGTGTCTTGGCTAAGGTGTCTTGGCTAAGGTGCCTTGGCTAAGGTGTCTTGGCTAAGGTGTCTTGGCTAAGGTGTCTTGGCTAAGGTGTCTCGGCTAAGGTGTCTTGGCTAATGTGTCTTGGCTAAGGTGTCTTGGCTAAGGTGTCTTGGCTAAGGTGTCTTGGCTAAGGTGTCTTGGCTAAGGTGTCTTGGCTAATGTGTCTTGGCTAAGGTGTCTTGGCTAAGGTGTCTTGGCTAATGTGTCTTGGCTAAGGTGTCTTGGCTAATGTGTCTTGGCTAATGTGTCTTGGCTAAGGTGTCTCGGCTAAGGTGTCTTGGCTAAGGTGTCTTGGCTAAGGTGTCTTGGCTAAGGTGTCTTGGCTAATGTGTCTTGGCTAAGGTGTCTTGGCTAATGTGTCTTGGCTAAGGTGTCTTGGCTAAGGTGTGTTGGCTAATGTGTCTTGGCTAAGGTGTCTTGGCTAAGGTGTCTTGGCTAATGTGTCTTGGCTAAGGTGTCTTGGCTAATGTGTCTTGGCTAAGGTGTCTTGGCTAAGGTGTCTTGGCTAAGGTGTCTTGGCTAAGGTGTCTTGGCTAAGGTGTCTTGGCTAAGGTGTCTTGGCTAATGTGTCTTGGCTAAGGTGTCTCGGCTAATGTGTCTTGGCTAAGGTGTCTTGGCTAAGGTGTCTTGGCTAATGTGTCTTGGCAAAGGTGTCTTGGCTAAGGTGTCTTGGCTAATGTGTCTTGGCTAAGGTGTCTTGGCTAAGGTGTCTTGGCTAATGTGTCTTGGCTAAGGTGTCTTGGCTAATGTGTCTTGGCTAAGGTGTCTTGGCTAAGGTGTCTTGGCTAAGGTGTCTTGGCTAATGTGTCTTGGCTAAGGTGTCTTGGCTAAGGTGTCTTGGCTAATGTGTCTTGGCTAATGTGTCTTGGCTAAGGTGTCTTGGCTAAGGTGTCTTGGCTAATGTGTCTTGGCTAAGGTGTCTCGGCTAATGTGTCTTGGCTAAGGTGTCTTGGCTAAGGTGTCTTGGCTAAGGTGTCTTGGCTAATGTGTCTTGGCTAAGGTGTCTCGGCTAATGTGTCTTGGCTAAGGTGTCTTGGCTAATGTGTCTTGGCTAAGGTGTCTTGGCTAAGGTGTCTTGGCTTATGTGTCTTGGCTAAGATGTCTTGGCTAAGGTGTCTTGGCTAATGTGTCTTGGCTAAGGTGTCTTGGCTAAGGTGTCTTGGCTAAGGTGTCTTGGCTAATGTGTCTTGGCTAAGGTGTCTTGGCTAAGGTGTATTGGCTAAGGTGTCTTGGCTAAGGTGTCTTGGCTAAGGTGTCTTGGCTAAGGTGTCTTGGCTAATGTGTCTTGGCTAAGGTGTCTTGGCTAATGTGTCTTGGCTAAGGTGTCTTGGCTAAGGTGTCTTGGCTAATGTGTCTTGGCTAAGGTGTCTTGGCTAAGGTGTCTTGGCTAATGTGTCTTGGTTAAGGTGTCTTGGCTAATGTGTCTTGGCTAAGGTGTCTTGGCTAAGGTGTCTTGGCTAAGGTGTCTTGGCTAATGTGTCTTGGCTAAGGTGTCTTGGCTAAGGTGTCTTGGCTAATGTGTCTTGGCTAATGTGTCTTGGCTAAGGTGTCTTGGCTAAGGTGTCTTGGCTAATGTGTCTTGGCTAAGGTGTCTCGGCTAATGTGTCTTGGCTAAGGTGTCTTGGCTAAGGTGTCTTGGCTAATGTGTCTTGGCAAAGGTGTCTTGGCTAAGGTGTCTTGGCTAATGTGTCTTGGCTAATGTGTCTTGGCTAATGTGTCTTGGCTAAGGTGTCTTGGCTAATGTGTCTTGGCTTATGTGTCTTGGCTAAGGCGTCTTGGCTAATGTGTCTTGGCTAAGGTGTCTCGGCTAAGGTGTCTTGGCTAAGGTGTCTTGGCTGAGGTGTCTTGGCTAAGGTGTCTTGGCTAATGTGTCTTGGCTAATGTGTCTTGGCTAAGGTGTCTTGGCTAAGGTGTCTTGGCTAAGGTGTCTTGGCTAAGGTGTCTTGGCTAAGGTGTCTTGGCTAATGTGTCTTGGCTAATGTGTCTTGGCTAAGGCGTCTTGGCTAATGTGTCTTGGCTAAGGTGTCTCGGCTAAGGTGTCTTGGCTAAGGTGTCTTGGCTGAGGTGTCTTGGCTAAGGTGTCTTGGCTAAGGTGTCTTGGATAATGTGTCTTGGCTAAGGTGTCTTGGCTAAGGTGTCTTGGCTAAGGTGTCATGGCTAAGGTGTCTTGGCTAAGGTGTCTCGGCTAAGGTGTCTTGGCTAAGGTGTCTTGGCTAAGGTGTCTTGGCTAAGGTGTCTTGGCTAATGTGTCTTGGCTAAGGTGTCTTGGCTAATGTGTCTTGGCTAAGGTGTCTTGGCTAAGGTGTCTTGGCTAATGTGTCTTGGCTAAGGTGTCTTGGCTAAGGTGTCTTGGCTAATGTGTCTTGGCTAAGGTGTCTTCGCTAATGTGTCTTGGCTAAGGTGTCTTGGCTAAGGTGTCTTGGCTAAGGTGTCTTGGCTAAGGTGTCTTGGCTAATGTGTCTTGGCTAAGGTGTCTTGGCTAAGGTGTCTTGGCTAAGGTGTCTTGGCTAAGGTGTCTTGGCTAAGGTGTCTCGGCTAAGGTGTCTTGGCTAAGGTGTCTTGGCTGAGGTGTCTTGGCTAAGGTGTCTTGGCTAAGGTGTCTTGGCTAAGGTGTCTTGGCTAAGGTGTCTTGGCTAAGGTGTCTTGGCTAATGTGTCTTGGCTAAGGCGTCTTGGCTAATGTGTCTTGGCTAAGGTGTCTCGGCTAAGGTGTCTTGGCTAAGGTGTCTTGGCTGAGGTGTCTTGGCTAAGGTGTCTTGGCTAATGTGTCTTGGCTAATGTGTCTTGGCTAAGGTGTCTTGGCTAAGGTATCTTGGCTAAGGTGTCTTGGCTAAGGTGTCTTGGCTAAGGTGTCTTGGCTAATGTGTCTTGGCTAAGGTGTCTTGGCTAAGGTGTCTTGGCTAAGGTGTCTTGGCTAAGGTGTCTTGGCTAATGTGTCTTGGCTAAGGTGTCTTGGCTAAGGTGTCTTGGCTAATGTGTCTTGGCTAAGGTGTCTCGGCTAAGGTGTCTTGGCTAAGGTGTCTCGGCTAAGGTGTCTTGGCTAAGGTGTCTTGGCTAAGGTGTCTTGGCTAATGTGTCTTGGCTAAGGTGTCTTGGCTAAGGTGTCTTGGCTAATGTGTCTTGGCTAATGTGTCTTGGCTAAGGTGTCTTGGCTAAGGTATCTTGGCTAAGGTGTCTTGGCTAAGGTGTCTTGGCTAAGGTGTCTTGGCTAATGTGTCTTGGCTAAGGTGTCTTGGCTAAGGTGTCTTGGCTAAGGTGTCTTGGCTAAGGTGTCTTGGCTAATGTGTCTTGGCTAAGGTGTCTTGGCTAAGGTGTCTTGGCTAATGTGTCTTGGCTAAGGTGTCTCGGCTAAGGTGTCTTGGCTAATGTGTCTTGGCTAAGGTGTCTTGGCTAAGGTGTCTCGGCTAAGGTGTCTTGGCTAATGTGTCTTGGCTAATGTGTCTTGGCTAAGGTGTCTTGGCTAAGGTGTCTTGGCTAAGGTGTCTCGGCTAAGGTGTCTTGGCTAATGTGTCTTGGCTAATGTGTCTTGGCTAAGGTGTCTCGGCTAATGTGTCTTGGCTAAGGTGTCTTGGCTAAGGTGTCTTGGCTAATGTGTCTTGGCAAAGGTGTCTTGGCTAAGGTGTCTTGGCTAATGTGTCTTGGCTAATGTGTCTTGGCTAATGTGTCTTGGCTAAGGTGTCTTTTCTAATGTGTCTTGGCTAATGTGTCTTGGCTAAGGCGTCTTGGCTAATGTGTCTTGGCTAAGGTGTCTCGGCTAAGGTGTCTTGGCTAAGGTGTCTTGGCTGAGGTGTCTTGGCTAAGGTGTCTTGGCTAATGTGTCTTGGCTAATGTGTCTTGGCTAAGGTGTCTTGGCTAAGGTGTCTTGGCTAAGGTGTCTTGGCTAAGGTGTCTTGGCTAAGGTGTCTTGACTAAGGTGTCTTGGCTAATGTGTCTTGGCTAAGGTGTCTTGGCTAAGGTGTCTTGGCTAAGGTGTCTTGGCTAATGTGTCTTGGCTAAGGTGTCTTGGCTAAGGTGTCTTGGCTAATGTGTCTTGGCTAAGGTGTCTCGGCTAAGGTGTCTTGGCTAAGGTGTCTCGGCTAAGGTGTCTTGGCTAAGGTGTCTTGGCTAAGGTGTCTTGGCTAATGTGTCTTGGCTAAGGTGTCTTGGCTAAGGTGTCTTGGCTAATGTGTCTTGGCTAAGGTGTCTTGGCTAAGGTGTCTTGGCTAAGGTGTCTTGGCTAATGTGTCTTGGCTAAGGTGTCTTGGCTAAGGTGTCTTGGCTAATGTGTCTTGGCTAAGGTGTCTTGGCTAAGGTGTCTTGGCTAATGTGTCTTGGCTAATGTGTCTTGGCTAAGGTGTCTTGGCTAATGTGTCTTGGCTAAGGTGTCTTGGCTAAGGTGTCTTGGCTAAGGTGTCTTGGCTAAGGTGTCTTGGCTAATGTGTCTTGGCTAAGGTGTCTCGGCTAAGGTGTCTTGGCTGAGGTGTCTTGGCTAAGGTGTCTTGGCTAATGTGTCTTGGCTAAGGTGTCTTGGCTAAGGTGTCTTGGCTAAGGTGTCTCGGCTAAGGTGTCTTGGCTAATGTGACTTGGCTAAGGTGTCTTGGCTAAGGTGTCTTGGCTAAGGTGTCTTGGCTAATGTGTCTTGGCTAAGGTGTCTTGGCTAATGTGTCTTGGCTAAGGTGTCTTGGCTAAGGTGTCTTGGCTAATGTGTCTTGGCTAAGGTATCTTGGCTAAGGTGTCTTGGCTAAGGTGTCTTGGCTAAGGTGTCTTGGCTAAGGTGTCTTGGCTAAGGTGTCTTGGCTAAGGTGTCTTGGCTAATGTGTCTTGGCTAATGTTTTTTGGCTAAGGTGTCTTGGCTAAGGTGTCTTGGCTAAGGTGTCTTGGCTAATGTGTCTTGGCTAAGGTGTCTTGGCTAATGTGTCTTGGCTAATGTGTCTTGGCTAAGGTGTCTCGGCTAAGGTGTCTTGGCTAAGGTGTCTCGGCTAAGGTGTCTTGGCTAAGGTGTCTTGGCTAAGGTGTCTTGGCTAAGGTGTCTTGGCTAATGTGTCTTGGCTAAGGTGTCTTGGCTAA